>NW_010321042.1:28491-71704 GCF_000700745.2 Antrostomus carolinensis | reverse complement strand
AAACATGGTAGTCCCCTCTTGAGGTCCCAGCAAAACTTCTCTGCTAGTAGCATGAGCAGCACGAACCCAGGTAAGACAGGAGGAATATGTATATCTGGGCAGACCCCAAAGGACTGACAACCTTTATCCACTGGAAATGGAAAGTAGTGGGATTTAGGGCTACAGTAACTTCCACGTGAAGGTCCAAGTGTAGCCTAAAAAAAATCAGTGAGACATTTCAGGGAGTGTCCACAGGCTACATTGGCCTGGAAGGCACTGGAGGTGTGGAACAAGAAGAAACTGGGTTGAACTGTAAATAGGTTCAGATTCTTTAAATCAGCAGAGCTCCATCGAATGTATCAAGTGACCCGTTATCATTAAGCAGGCTGAGGAGAGCTTGTGGTTTAGTCTGAGCTTGATGTGCATAACAGGTGAGGGTCAGTGGTGTGACAACAACACGTTTGGTCTGGACCTTGAAAATAACTACTTGTTTGTTTTGCACAAAGATCTGAGAGGGTCCTGCCTTCCTATCCCAAACAGGCCTGCAGATCAGTTTTTAAAGCTCAAGCAGTCCCTGAAAACATCAATTTGTTTGTGTGTTGGGGATATAAAAGTTGCAAATCCTGGCTGCTTTTTCTGGCTAAGAACAGTGTAGTGATTTTTTTTTTCTGTTTCTCACTGATGGAATTGCGGAAGGAATGAGCAATATATATGCAGGCTTGGCCTCATCCAGAAGTGTCACAAATCAGCAGTTTTTCTTTTGTCTCCAGTGGCCTTTTATTGGGCCATTTGTACTATTTGGCAAATGATATACATATTCAATGATTCATACAAATGAACACACAATTAAAGTTTAGATTGGCTTTGGTGCACTGATATCTGAGGTGACCACACAAATTGCAATCCAGATAGATACTCAACGGGAATGTCAACATACAAACAATTTCCAAATCTGAAAATATTTGATGAAAGTATTTGTGACTAGATTTGAATAATTTATAAGTTCTATACTTTCACAGTCTGTCCACAGTGATCCAAGTAGAAATACAGGTTAAATTTATCAAATAAACTGTTAGCTGCAGTTTATTCTTTCAGTAACTTTAAATGAGGCCAGCCACTGTTTAGTGCTTTTATTTATTAACTGAAAAAAATTAGGAGCCCTCCAGTGGTCAAAATACACGTCTCAAGCTAGGTCATATTCCCTTTAATGATAAGTAATTTAGCTGATAAAAAGCTTTATTCTAGTTAGTATATTAGTTGTAAGCTATTTTAAAGATATTTTTAAAATTACTAACACTTCCGTCATCCTGCATCTATGACTAAGCTAAGCCAACTGTTTTGAAAATTTCCACATCAAAATCAAGAAAAGCTATCTGCACCAAAACCAAATAAATAAAGCAAAGGTCTTGGATAGAAAAAGAGGTTCCTTGAATTCCCAATATTGTGTGCTACACATCTTGCTTGAGCACAAAGGGAGTCTAAAATAAGCAGAACAAGCTCCAGGTTATATTCTCCATAGGCATATACGTCCCAATGCAGTGAGGTCCTCATCCATGCCTGGAGACCTCAAATATTGCATAAAGCAAATAACTACTGATAACAGTACTTTGGCATATATTTGACACTGAAACAAATGACTACCCCTGGGTGACTGTGAACTGAGACTCTGATGGTTCTCTGGGAGTAAGGAGAGTTTTTTGGTAAGTACTTAAGAATATATATTTTACACTTCTCCATGACTGAAGTGCTTTATAAGCCACAGAGGGAGGAAAAAAGACACCACAGCAAATTATGGGTATCATGGCTATAAAATGAAACTGAGTAAAGAATTCTTTCCTACACATGTTAACAAAATGTAGTTACAGTCATCTTGATTTTTGAGTTCAGAGCTCCCTTGGTGAGGATTTATTGCAACATCATACCAGGGTTAGCACTTCCATTCTCGCTGAAGCACTCTGGTAGCTAACACATGTGAGGTAACTCACTGGCACGGCACAGACATTGCAGCCCAGAATCAGTATAAACCATGGTTTTGCTTAGCATTTGTGGGAAGAAGGGAAAAGGTAAAATTATGGCTTGGTGTCTTTGCTTATACATGGCTGTGAGTACCAGGCTGATCCCCAAGGCGAGCTAATGCAGTCTCTTCTGGTGCTCACTGGCACTGCATGGATATGTGTCACCCCCAGTTCTGAAGTGCTTCTCCTTACTTCCTGCCTTTGACCATGCCTGGTCTGTTTGATGGCCAACCCCTGGTTTGGGCATTTCTGAAGCTGAGTCCTGAGGTGCGCTCGCACCCTCACCCTCCTCCCACTCTCAGCAGAGTGTTTCAGCATGCACAGACTGCTGGTTTATGGATTATTCTCAATGTAGCTGCTCACATGCTAGTTCATGGCCAGAGCACTTAGCACCTTGTGCAATTAAATAATCAGTCTGAGTGACCTTATATGTAGTGCAGAGTGTCTTCATAGCACAGCCTTGTAACCACTAAGAAGGATGTTAATGTGCACTGTGTGTCTGATTTGCCATACTGAAATCAGTGTCAAAGATCTCGGGTTTTATATAAGGGTGGGACTGGGTCTAACATAGCCTTGAGTATCTCTTCATTGCCAGGACATAATTGCAAGATGTAGTATACTTCTGAAGGTAAATTCTCATTGTGCTTTTGTTTGCAGTCTCCTGAAATAAAATCACCAAGCACGCTCAGAAGTGCTTTATCTACTCCTGAAATGCGTTGCAATAAACAGTTGGGAATAAAATTATCTGAATCTTCTTTGGTTAAACATTGCTGCTCATCCTACCAGTTGCCATGCAAGTAGGAAGCAGAAACAGGTAAACTGTAGTGTTCAAAATGCAATGTGCTGCCTACTTTTCTTCCTCTAAGAGAAGAGAGAAGGGAAGACCTACAAAAAAAATAAGAGAGATTGCTAGATACAGCACTTCTCAAAATGATAAGATAACACCACTTGAGAAGGTGTATTTTCCTTTCTCCAAGTATCCTATCTTCATGTTGAGCAGATCAGCTTCCTAGGGAAGTTCACCTGAACTGTATGAACTAAGTGTAACAGTCAGTGAAAACCAACTCTATAAGGTTATTAAACAAAGGGAAACTGATGGTATAGCTAATATAGCACCGTGAAATATCATTGTCAACACAATATTACCTTCTTGGCTAATGCAGGCAGGGCAGGAGGTTGCTGTAGTTTGTCCTAATGAAGTGCTACTCCTGTTGCTAAATTTGTTTGTCTTACCAGTGTCTGGCATTAAAGATGACAGAAAATCAGTACATACTCAAACTGTTGCTGTTTTTCCAAGCCATACTGTTTTTCCAGTCTGGGCTTTTGCTACTCCCAGTGCTGAGCACCCTCGACTCCTGTTCTCCTGGACAGGAGCACTGAGTCTGTCGCCATTCTCAGGAGGAAAAGAAATTGCCTTTGATGAAGGCAATTCCTCAGCCCTGAAGACAACAGGCATGTGTTACATCCTGTCCTTAACAGTGAAGGCATTTCAGGCCTCTGGGTGAGATTTCCACTTACACTGATTTCATTGTAGAAACTAAAAGGGGAAACAGTGATAAAAGGGAAGGTGAGATGATTTTTAAAATTTGTTATGTTTTTTATAAGTGTTGCTGAAAATTCATAAGCTCCCTAATTGATCCATATATATTTAGTTAAATTTGCTTCCTTTGCAATTGAGGTTAGTTTGTATTGAGTAAATGACTAATCCACTACCATTGAAACCAAGTATAGTGTGTATTGTCTAACCTGGTAACATCAGGAAACCAGCTGTAAGCCAGACAGTCTTCAGTGAGAAAACCATTGAAAACTGAAAAAAACAAGTTGTGACTAGACTCATCAGAAAGAAATTTTGAGCATGTTTTTGTTTTGAAACAAAACCAACAAATGTAGTGATTATTCTCAAAAAAACTCCTGGGTAATAGCAGTTGTTCTCTACATCCAGCATTAAAGGTCAAGCTCTCAGAAACCCACAGAGAGGAGCGCTGAAATACATGCAATTCTCAGCTTGGTGTGCTAGGCAAGCATGGGTAAATCATTTCACCTCTCTGTGTTTTGGCTTACTCCAGGTCTCTCCTGTTTTGACCCTAAGCCCTCAGAGCAAGGGCCTCTTCTCTTTGATGTGCCTACCACTACCAGAACCTCTGACCAATTTACTCTACCTTAATGTAGATAAATAGTGTTGATGCCTCAAGAGTTATAAGCTCTTGGCTGGCTTTTCCCCACTTCACAGAATCACAGAATGTTGGGGATTGGAAGGGACCTTGAAAGATCATCTAGTCCAATCTCCCTGCTGGAGCAGGAACCTAAATGAGATCACATAGAAAGGCGTCCAGGCGGATTTTGAATGTCTCCAGAGAAGGAGACTCCACAACCTCCCTGGGCAGCATGTTCCAGTGCTCCGTCACCCTCACTGTAAAGAAGTTCCTTCTGAAATTTAAACAGAACCTTCTGTGTTCCAGCTTACACCCATTGCCCCTTGTCCTACCATTGGGCATCACTGAGAAGAGCCTGGCTCCATTCTCGTGATATTCGCCCTTAACATATTTATAAACATTAATGAGGTCACCCCTCAGTCTCCTCTTCTCCAAGCTAAAGAGACCCAGCTC
Organism: Antrostomus carolinensis; assembly: GCF_000700745.2. NCBI lineage: Eukaryota > Metazoa > Chordata > Aves > Caprimulgiformes > Caprimulgidae > Antrostomus > Antrostomus carolinensis. Next base: position 67,104 of record NW_010321042.1, on the reverse strand, counting down.
CCTCAGCCTTTCCTCATAAGTTGCTGTCACTGCTTCCCTACCAATGTTTATTGACAGTCAGATCCAGAGGTACCACAGATCTACTACTGCTGCCATTCAGCCAACGGTGATCTACTCCATCCCTCCTTTCCCCTGAGCCTGAAGGAGAATAGGGAGCTCCAGCTTCCCCTGCACAATCCCTCTGTGAGGTTTGGTCCAGCAAGCATCCTCAAATCTTGCCCAACACAACCAGCAGAACTGAGCTGAAATGCAGTTCTGGTTGCATTTCCTAAAAAACCCCATCAGCAACAAGGATGGAGAGAGCTGTGTCACAGAGAGAACAGGACTCTCAGGGTCAATTTCTGCCTTTGCCTGAGGGGATTCAACCCCACATCCTCTGTCACAAGGTCCTACACTGCAGCCACTGGCCCTTATAACCCACCTGCTGAAGCTGTACCTCTGTGCAAAATAGAAGTCACGATGTACCGGGCGAAAAAGAGATCAAAGGAACAGTGTGAATATGTGGTTCAACAGTGAAGAGGAAGGAGACGTAAGTCTGGTTGCTGCTCTCAGTTATTTTACCAACAATTGATACAGGTACAACATACAAACAGTTTCAGGACTATACCAGGGCTATTTTTCATAGCAGTAGCAAATTGCTTGTGTTGGAATTGCATGATAAATGGCTGCAGAGCTCATCAGAGGAGAATGCACACTGACTCTGTGGTAATAGCTGTTGAATATAAACTCCTGCTCCTTTCCCGCTGCTGATTGTGGAAATTAATTACCTGAATGAATTCATACTGAACAAGAACTGAATTTTTCACTTGTATGGGAAAAGACATCAGGAGCAGCTTGTTTTCTAGACTACATTTTTTTTTTCTGTCCAAAATAAAAACAAAAAAAATGACATAGTCCTTTAAGAGTCTGCCTGTGACCTCTTTGCAGTATTTTAACATCAGAGAATACACATTGGACATATTCTCTTCAGCAAGTGCTGTACTGTTCCATGTAATATTGAATTATCATAAATTCAAAGTCAGTTTCAATGTTAGATAGCTAATGGAAGTATGGCAGTGGCATTTTCCCTCTCTGAGGAGATATTTGAATGGGTAAAATAAGATGTTTGGATTAAGAAGAATCAAAACTAAAGAAGCTAGCAGTGTGACATTACAGACAAATAATAGCATGTCCTGAATTCAGTATTAAAGATGTATATAGCAAAAAAAGCAGTATGATTGCTTTTTCCTTGGAGAGAAACAGGAGACTGAGTAGTGGATGAAGGACACTAATGCTGAAGAAACAAACAAACAAACAAACAAACACCCATAACCTGGAAGTACATGGGTAAGAACAGACACTCCCTATCCCTGTCACTAACCCATGCCTGTCCTGCTCAGGGGAACATGCTCCACATGCACCCAGACATGCTCTGATAACAGCACAGGTAGGCTCCTGGATGGGGGTTGCCTCTGCAGACCTGGGGGCTGCACCAAGACCTGCCAGCAGTTAAAATGCCCTCTTAGGGAATCATATAGCCATTATTTTTGTTAATTGCCTAGTGTTTTCCTTTTGTTTTGCTGAAGCTCTATAATGAATTTGTCCACAAAAATAACATTTAGCCATGTAACAGAATAATATGTTGTTGTAGAGATGGGGGCAGAAATAAGAGCATGACAGCTTCCTCTGTTTTAATATCATATCTTTTTCAATGTGAATCTGTTCAAATTACTCTTTTCCAACTGACTGCTTAGCAGGGGCTGTCTAGGTAGGAAATGTGATCCTGTTTGTCACAGGGTCTGTCAATGTGTGAATGGAACTGATAAATTGATTTACAGTGTTTTAGCACAGCTACTCCTGGACATACGAGGGTAGAATTACAGAACAATTAGTGTGAAGACATCAGTGGTATTTTATTTATGAAAGGTGTGTTCATGTTCTGTAATTGGGGTGAACTAGCCACAATTATTTATGAGCTGAAGTTGGCAAAAAATATTCTCAAAAAGTTAATTACAGGAGACAGTGACCAAGGAAATCCTGATCTAGAAATGTTTTGCAGCTAAAACAGTGTTACTTACATAGATACTTTCATTTTTATATCCTCCCTATTTCTTGCATAGGACATGCTCAGACAGCACATATAGAGGAGATGATGCTCTTGAGACCAGATGCAGAAATGGAACATGTGCATGGTTTTAGCCCCCAATAGGCTTAAAGCCTCACTTAAACTTATTTTTAAGTTAACCCTTTTTCCTTTGCTTTGCCATGGAGCAAGGGGGTGTACATGTACTTCCAACAAACATGCTGCTTGAGTTATCTCAGTCTTTACAGGTAAAGTGTTTACACCTTTTTGCCAATTCCTTGGAAGTTTTGCCTGACTGAAGACCAAGCAGTCAACTGTGACCTGAACATGAGCTTCTTTAAAGTGCCCCAGCAGCAGACCAGGATGTAGATTATAATTTGTTCCTGAGTTCCCTTGAGAGTTCTCACATTCAGAAGCAGAGTTCCTTGCAATTTTACCTGGATAAAGTGACTTGAATGTACAGCTTATTTTGCAGATGATGGTACTTGCTGCTGTTTGTCAATATGGTATTTAACTATTTTCTAGATTTTTCAGAGTGACCAAGTGAGAAATATATCTGTCCTCAATGGCTTGTACTTTGGGGACCTAAACATCCTTTCTCTCAGTCACAGTTTTTTTAAAGGCAAAAGGATTCTGTGTAGGGGCCAAGACCCATAACTAATATTTTTATAATCTCTAGCACAGCAGAGCAAAACATACAGTGAAAGCAGATCAAGCTTGGGGATTAAGCTAACAGAAGTGAGGTGACTGAAGTGATGCTGCTTCCTGGCTTGTGTTTTGGTTTGGGGGATGCCATCCTTCTGTGCTTGGTTCAGATGTGGACCCAAATTTTTGCTGTAGCTTGTGGTCCATCTATCCAGCTACCCGCCAAAGCCAGGCTACTGTGTACCATAGCTTGGATTTGAGGGCTTTGTGGGAGGGTAAGGCTGAGGCAAATCTTTCTGAGCAGGTTGGTCCCCATCACTGTGGATGAAGCAACAGTGAGTCACACACAAGTTTATGCTAAGTGATGGCAACTGGCAGGAATAGCTTCTAAAATCAGCTTTCCACTGTGCAGGTGGAAGTGGTCCTTACTGTAAATCCAGGTATGTTGCCTTGAAGTGCCTTGCCGTTGCAGTGGCTGAGGAGAGAAGTGGTCACGGGGCCGTGCAGGCAACATATGCTGATCCTTGCTTTTGGGGCTACCTCCCCATGAGTTGCTGGGCAGAAGGTGGGAGACTTGCTGGGGCGTGAGGCAGTCTGGGCTAAACTTGTACTGTGTCAGTCACCTTTGTTAGAGAAACTCTTGCAAAAACTGGCAGAGAAAGCATCCAGGTGAAAGTTCTTTTTTAGTATGGTTTCCTTTTGCTTTCTCAGGTATATTAAAAAAAAAAAAAAAGAAAAAAAAAAGAAAAAATAGGCCTCTTAAAAGGCCTTTTAGTGTTAGAAATGGTTTAAAAAAATAAATTATTCCATTGATCTTCAAGTTTTCTAACACTGTTATTGTCAAGTGTTTCTTCAGGTACCTTTGATTGGAATAATATGGAAAACAAAGACCATTATGATAAAATAAGAAGTTGGTGACTTGTGCTGATAAACTTGTTAATATTTAGAATATGATAAAAATCTCTTGACCCTTGTTCAGTCTCATTTGTTGTAACACTTTCTGGCAGGTTTGCATGAAACTGAATCCACGCTGGAGACCTGAGACTCTTACTTTACTGGATGATTGTCTAAGACTCAGGATGGTACAGGTAAGCTGAGGATTGTTTCCTTAAAGCCTTCTTAACTTTTATATATTGTGTTTACATTCTCATTAAAGTGTACCAGCCTGTATATCTAATAACAGACACTGCTGATTCCCTTGATAAACTGCTAGTTTATCCCCCAGTTTCTAGTCCCTTTTCTTATCTAATCTCTGCTCATGCATGGTGGTTTTTTTTCCTCTGATCTCTCAGTTTGCCTTTATTACACATCTCGGGGTTTGCTGAATGAAGGCTGATCACAAATACCATTTGCTTTTGAAGGTTTGATTGATTGATTTGGGGACCTAAAAGCTGTTGGCTGGTTTATAATTCAATTATTGGGTTTTTTCCTCCAATATTACATGCATTTGTGTACTTTCTTTCACTGGACTTTAGTGATATATTTATACATATAGTGTATTTCATGAACACTAAACTGGGAAATTTGGATGAATCTTATAAGTTACTGTATATATGGATTTGTGTATCTGTGTGTATTATCACAATTTCTGAGTCACTCCAATATTTCTAAAAGTTCACTGTGTATGAGTTTTATTTTTCTGTCAGTGAAAAGAAGCATATGAATAGCTGCTGACATATCACTACATTATTACTACTGGTAAAAGCCCCAAAACAAAGATCTAAAATAAAAAAAGCAACAGGAAAATTTACTAAGCTGTCAGGTATATCAGATACTGCCAACAACTTCTCATTCTAGCAGTTTTTGTCTGGGCAATTTCCCATAGAAATTTGAATGAAAATGGTTTACACATGGCATTAGCAGGCAGGAGTGGTTTGGTGCAGAGGAGGGTAGTGATTTGATAATTCAGACTTAATTCTGTTCCTGTTTGCACAGTAGTTGCACTGGGCTCAGAAACAGTTTATGCAGCTTGACAGTTGTGGAAATATTTTCAGTAGAAAAATGATAAATGTTGATCAGCAAACATGCAAATGTATGGATCAGAATTAAAAAGCGGCAGTATTGGACACTGGACTAATTTCAAAGGGATGTCTAAGGATTCAGGCTGGCACTGTCACTTTCTACATCAAGGAAATGTGGGAAGCCAACAGTGGTGTTTGTCAGAGGTGTGGACAAACAGGGGCCAGGTCACGTGCTGCTGGTGGTGCTTGGAGGATGAGAAGCAGTGACAGGTAAGAGAAAAAACACAGTCTAGAATAGTAAAGTCACTTTGAACTTGGTGACACAAACTTTGAACTTGATATGGAAAAATAAGATGGGGCAACAGGGTAAAAAGATGGTCTTAGCTGCTGTGGGGATCATACAAAAACTTCCTGGCCCTGACCTTGCTAATGTAAAACGTGATGTAAATTGGTACAATTTCAGTGTCAAGGGACTTTAAACAAAATTACTCTCTTCTTCTGTCCATTTTTATTTTGTTACGGCCTACTACATGTAGATCACATCAATATACTCTCCACTGTGCATAGGCTGGGCAAATGCGATGTTGATTTAAGAAAGCTTATGTAAGTCTAGGACAGTCTGCCTTGCTTTAAGAGATTTGATCCTCATACATCCCTTTGAAATTAGTCCAGTGTCTAATACTTCCCCTCTTTAATTCTGGTCCATACATTTGCCTGTCTGCTGAGCAACTTTTATCATTTTTCTACTGAAAATATTTCCACAACAGTCAAGCTGCATAAACTGTTTCTGAATCCAGCGCAACTGCTGTGCAAATGGAAGCAGAATTCAGACTCTTAGGCAAATATCCGAAGCTTAATTATTATCCCAATTGAATGAAGGTTACTGTAAATCTGATTATAATAATACTGAATTACCGGAATAGTACCTCTGAAAACACATGTTGATAATGCAGGTCCATGGTCACTGTCTCCTACTGTATCCCAGTTTTTTATGCTGAGATTGACAATGCAATTGTAAGGCTACGTGGGTATAGTTTTCATTGTGATTAAACAAACTCTTGCTGGATCTTTTTGACATTCAGCTGTTGCTGAAGATGTTATAGCAAAAGTAAATGTACTAATCAGTGGTAACAAAGCAGCCTAATCCATGCTGACCTACAATTTCTTTAGGATCCTTTGGAGTAACAAAGAGATTAAAGTATATAAAAAAGAAGAGGTAAACAGTGGACCAGAGATTAGAAGTGAAAAAGGAAAAGGCTGGCTTCCCCCAGACCACACACTGATAGTGGACCTTTGGTCAGTGATTGTTAGAAAATGTTTCTTTTTTCATTTTCCCCCAGAACCTTAGAAACAGAAGGTTTGACTGGCACTTGTCATGGCTGATAGAGAGACGAAGATGCTTTGGTAAAAAGGAGAGGGAGGCAGCCGTGTCAAAAGCAAAAGTAGTCAAAGGATGATTCCTCCTTTCTGTGGTTTTGTCTCTTTCTAAATTATTCAAATCTGGGTGGCATCTTAGGATAACTGGCATTTTGACACAGCTTAAAGGATTGTCTCACTAACTCTATTGAACTAAGGCTGCTATCCTTTAAAAAAAATATAAAGAAGCAGATCTTCTATAATCTGATATGTATACAAGCCAAAGGCAGCTTGATGCAGGCATCTTAAATATTTTGGAGGGGAGAGGGGCAGCAATTTTATCCATTTTGTGACCAATTGTCTTCTGCATCCATCTGCAAGAATGCTATTTATTGGTTTAAAAAAGCCTTTATTTGATTATCTTTAGAATATCCATAGTTGTTTGCAATGCACCTGGTGGTTACAAATCCAAGTCAGGCCAGCTGGATTAGAATCAACAAATGTAGGGAATTTTCTCATTCGAAAGAAGGTACCTCACCAACGGGGAATCTCCTCTATTGATGGTCCTCCTGATTATGGATTTTTCTTTTAGGGGCAATTTTCCCCTCCTTCCTTCCTTCCTTCCTTGCTTCCTTCCCTCCTTCCCTCCTTCCCTCCTTCCCTCCTTCCCTCCTGTTCCCCCTTAGTGCTTTGTCTGAACCATGCTGGCTGGGGTAAATGGGATCCCCAGGGTTAGGAGCTCCTCTGTCATTCTAAGCAGCCATTTTATGCTTTGGTGTCCTCTTCACTTATCCATAACCAAAGCCAAATCCTGCTCACTTTATTCACGGGAATCACCCACTGAAATAAATAATTGCATGAATTTAGCGGGATTAAATGTCCAGTGGCATTCTGTGCTTAACTTACTAAAATCATTCAGCAAAGCCTATGCTTGCCACATAGTTACAACCATTCCAATTGGCTGCAGAAAGTCTTTGATTTTCTGAAAGGGGCAACCACATTTGGCAGACTCCTTGCACATAGAGTGCCCAGGGGTTTTCAGAGGTCCTTCATCCCCACTCAATGATGGCTGGCAAGATAAAGGCTTCCTAATGGACAGATAAAAGTGTGAAATAAAACTAACTACTCAAGCATAGCTTTTAATATTAAAAGGTTGAACTCTAGACAGATTTGACTGAGGTTTTTTCCCTAGCAGCTAGTTTAGCCCATAAGGTGAACCTTCCAGGCTTTTATGAACAGGGCATGTACATTAGTTATTCCAATAACACAGACCAAAGTCGTTGTGCAAAGTTTCTGAGGACAGAGCTGAAATACGAGTACTTCTAATGTTATGAATGTGAGGTAAGCACCTTTTTACTTGGCAACAGAGGTAGGAGCACTTGGTGCTTTGAACTGTTACTTCATGTTTTTCTTAGCTGTTTACCAGGGAAGGGACAAAAGAGGTGCATACCTAGTCTCTAATCTTTTGTTTTCTGATTTGGAACAGTTCTTACTGTTCATACCTTTCTGTGTCATTTCCCTTTTGTCATCTAGCATTATAAGAACCAGTTCACATGAAAAGGAAGATAGCTTTTGTGCTGGAGGTGGAATTTTTGAACTCTGTGGAAGGCTTGCATGAGACCTTCCAGCCTGGACTACAGAAACCCCTGAGATATGGAGCAGTGATAGGAAGAAAAAGAGGAGGAAGCACAAGTCTTTCACATTAATTCAAAACTCAAGAAGGTTCAGACTCCCCTTGCTAAGGCACTGAAAATATGACCAACTCTGGCTTTCAAGATGGTGAGTTTTTATGTGTAAGCTTGTGTTTGATTCCAGAGATCAAACGGGAAGAGGGTAGCTTCACCATTGCAAGCAAACCTCTGCCCACTCTGTTTTCTATTATGTTGTCATACTTCAGACATGATCATGATTATCAAATAACCCTTAATTAGCAGGAACACACTCCTGAAGATTATGTCCTCTGTAAAGTGATATTTTTCACGATAGCAGAAGAGAGACAGGAGATTTCTTTTCAAAGCTACATAATACACTCAAAACCTAAGCAAGCCCTCCTTTTACACAATTGGACCAATTTGTATGTATGAAATAATTGAATTGTCATGTGCAATTGCCCAGAAGAAATTCTGAATCTGCACCAGTGACATGCATGAAAGTTACAATTTTTCACATGTGCAGTGCAAACTGCTCTGCTATATAAACCTGACTCAAAGAGTTTTCAAATGCTCTATTTCATCTAATTAGAACTAGAAACATCCTTGCTGATGTCATTGCATGATTGGCAAATAAGACTTGCATCCTGTAATGTATGAGCCTTCACAGGCTCCGGTAGTAGATCCCAGATTTAAATTAGACAGCAACAAATAAAGCAATATGCTAACCCATGAGAATATCCTAAAGTGGAATTATTTGTCCAGATTGCTGAAATCAGTGGCCTTAAAGTGCTGACTGTATGATCTGTATTTCCCTCAAACTGTGAAATTAGATTCCTTTTATGGATCCATCACGGTAGTATTGAGCCATTGCATACATCATACTACACTTGTCAGCCAGCCTGCCCTGTTCATCAGGACTGTAAAGCATATTAAACAGACAATAATAGTACCCTTCAGGATGATTAGGTTGTCACGTTTTCCAGTCTAATAATGTACTTTGCTCCTGTATCCCACAGGCAGCAGAGGGCTTTTTTGAGACCAAGGTCCTCCATGCTCCACTTGCAGAGCATGGTGCTAGGGACATTTCTTCCCACTCTGCTGTTGAGTTTCCTTCTCCGATTCTCCCAGTGTGGTACCTACGAAAGTCAGCACAGATGCCAGGTCTTCAGCCAGCCATGCTTCATCCCACAGTGCCAGTTCTTGGAAAGAGGCTGAAATGTGCTGGCAGGCTGCAGAGTCACAACGCAGAGTGAAAAGAGAGTTGTTCAAACAACGTCTAATGGACTTAATCCCCACTTCCTGCCCTTTCAGGATAACAACCAAGTTTCAAAGGCAGTACGAACTAATACACAGCCCCTAGGAACAGTTTGAAAAAGTTAAAACATCCATCAGACTGAAACTGGTGGCAAATAAAAGTCTCTCAAGAGGGTAGAAAGGTGAAAAACAAATTTCTTTTGTGAGTGTTTCAATCTACCCAGTGACCTACAGCCTGGCCATGACCAGGCGTGAAAAAAGCAGCCTGCCCAGAGCAGTCTCTGCCCTCCTGGCCCCATCAGTCCCATTTCCTCACTGTGCATGCCAAGGCCTGGGCGGCTGTGGAGCTGTTTTGGTGCCATGCAGGGAAAATTGCATCTGGGATCTGTAGATGTTAAATTTAACTTAGGTGGGGACAAACTCACATCCAGCTGAGTTTCCTGTTTAGAATCAGTAAGTATTTCAGTGACCAATTTCAGGTATATAATCCTTATGTTTACCTCTCCCTTTATTTGGTTGTATCTGTGCAAGAAAAAAAAAACACAACCCAAACCCCACTGAGATGTGCTCCCTGTTGCTTCTCTCAAAACTCCCTCCCAAGGTGATGGGTGGATGTTCTACCTCTGGAGTCCTCAGTACAAGAAAGACATGGGACCGTTGGAGTGGGTCCAGAGGAGAGCCAGAAAAATAGTCAGAGGCTTTGTGGAGACCTAATTGGGGCCTTTCAATACTTGAAGGAGGCCTATAAGAAAGATGGGGACAGACTTTTTAGCAGGGCCTTTAGTGATAGGACAAGAGGTAATGGTTTTAAACTAAAAGAGGGTAGATTTAGACTAGATATAAGGGAGAAATTTTTTACAACGAGGGTGCTGAAGCACTGGAACAAGTTGCCCAGAGAGGTGGTAGAAGCCTCATTCCTGGAAACATTCAGGGTCAGGTTGGATGGGGCTCTGAGCAACCTGATCTAGTGGAAGATGTCCCTGCTCATTGCAGGGGGTTGGACTAGGTGACCTTTAAAAGACCCTTCAAACCCAAACCATTCTATGATTCTGTGATGATAAGGTTTCACTGACTTTAGGCTTCCTCCTGCTGTGTCAGAAGAACCATGGCTGTGGTACAAAGTCATGATCTATTTTGAAGGGTCAGCTTTGTACCTGCCAGTTTTGTATCAGATGAGGTGATGATCATCTGGGACACTTTATTTTTTTTCCTGTATCAAGTCTTGTCTGTCCTCTTTCAGGCAGCATTAAGTCAGCACCAGGACATTAGTGTGGCATAACTCTATGTCGTACATCTCTGGCTCCCTTGACAGAAATGCAACCAAGTAGTCAAGCCTGGTTTGGATCCCATTTGTAGTGCTGAGACCTGCTATGGCACATTCTGCTGTTAATGATCATAGTGGTGTCATGTGAGTCTTTTGAGGTGTCAGTGTCAGTGTGAGCTTTTCCATTACCAGGGGGATATGTGTTTGTGCAAACAAGCTGTAGGGTTTCCTGCCCTGTTGTCAGCCATGTGCATTGTGCCAATGCTGGACTGGGGCATCCTCCTCTTCTGAATCACTGCTGACAGCTCCTAACAGTACAAGCGGCTGCCCTGCAGCCACTTTTCCCATCCATACTTGCTGTTGGCAAGATTCACGCTGAAAATGCCAACATAGCAAATTATATACTATTGTAAAATCATGCTACAATCATTTCCATAGAAAATGTGCCTTTAATAAGTGCATTGTAAGAAGTTCCCTTCTCTTTTGTGTTTAGCATAATGAACCTTCAGACAGCATTTTAAAGAAAGCATAGTGGTCACTAAGCTCCTATTTCTGTGTTTATTTGTCCAGCAATTTACATTAAGCAACAAGTATAATTAGCTTTTCTGGATAAACAGTAAGCAAACTGGAAGTATTTTAAAAATATCATAGGGCACCCTGCAGTGGTTATCTTTTAAAAAATACTTTATTCAGAAAAGATATTTCTAGATGCCACAGATCCTCCTGTTTGGCATTGCTCAATGGCTAGTATTTCAAGACCCTGTCTGAGCCTTGTCTGTGGGCAGGCGGCTGCCCTCAGGAGTCATTAAGAGGCCCTGTCTAGCAGAAGATTTAAAGGTGTGCTGCTAGATAGTTTGGCCAAATTAATGAAATTGAAGCAACTGGGCCTTGACTTAGTCACGTCATGAGGAAGCTTAATGAGGTGGTGCAAAGGCCAGGGAAAGCTCTTGCCAGGATTATGCATGAACTGCCACAGCAGAGGTGCAAATACCAAGGAAGGGCTTGATGCTGATGTTCTGAAGTGTGTGTAGATACCAATGAACTGGTGCTCCTGGGCCTTTGTGTCTAACCCTGGGGAGCAAGCCTCAAATATTGAGCTGGTGTTGTGGATCATGGTACACACTGCTCTAAGGAAAGAGGGACTGATGCGCTTTGTCCCTGCTCGGGTTGTTATAGATGATTTTTATAATGATGTGCCTTTATTTTCATGAAGTGATCATATGAATCAACAACTGGCTCCTTGTGGTTTCTGTGTGCTGTTCTGAGCTCCTAGATGTGAGTCAGATTATATCTCTCGTCTCACCCCTGGCACATTTCCTTCCTCCTGGTAGAGCCCAGTCCTGGAAACTAGTGGTTCCCCTGGGATCTTCAGAGCAATCTGCCCAGGAGCATCCAGCCCTTGAGACCCTGCATAGTCCCTGCACTGCTGTTCCTGCTAAGGGGCATGGGCAGGGAGGTCAGCAGAGTGGAGACCTCATTTACCTGTGAAACTGTAAGATGAAGTGAGTTTGTGAGGCTGTGTCTAGTTGGCAGAAACACAATTTCTGCTGCCCATCTGGAAAAGCCTACTTCTCTCCATTGACTACAGAGGGAGCCTGATGTTTCCTACTTTAGGCTATCTACTAACATTAGCTATTAAGCAGTGTCTTCCTCCTTCAGTGGGATGCAAAGAAGTTCTTACAAAGCCCTCTTGGCTGGCCTCCCAGGAGCTGTTAGCTACTGCTCTGCTCTGGCAGGGATGCCCATTGGAACTGTGTGCCCTCTCTGGTAGAGGCACAAACTCCACAGCTTTGCAGGCTTGTAACGTGACAGTTCCTTTCATCAGAAGAATAGCAAGGGGAAGTAGGAAGGAGAAACTGTGTTTATGCATCAGGCCTTTCCTCTTTCACACCTCTGTAGTGAACAGTTGGATGTTGCTTATTTTTGGAACAAACAAAATTCAGTAAACACCATCTGCTTCTGACAAAATGAGCAACACTTGCTAAAACAGAAACAATAATGTGCATTAAAAAACCTCTGAAAGAACAACAGGTCCCATAAAAATATAACAAAGACTGAGGTTTTGTTCGATGCCAAAAATATGGATAGAAAGAAATATTTGTGTTAAATCTAAAATAAAACTGTACCTAACAGAATCCTAAAATAAACAAAAAAATTACTCTGATTTTCTCTGCACAAAGTCAAAGTCAGAAATTTAGCAACTGTTTATTAATCTGTCTCATCACAAGGCATCTGGGACACCACACCAAAGTTACAACAGCAGTTTGAGTGCATCTTGACTCCTGTGGTGTTATGAGCCTGTTTTTCCCTTCAATAAAACTGAAAGTATTTCAGCCTGACAAGCAAATTCCATCTGTCATCTCAGATGTTGTCACTTGCTCAGCTTTGTCTCTCTGGAAATGGTGCAAGCCAGTGAATGCCTAGTCCTAATCCTTGCCCTAGTGAAACAATTCCCTAGATGAAGACCCTTGGAGCAGCTTTCTCACTTCATTCTGTGAGGGTGCCTGGATGATTCTCTTCTTCTCAGAGTATCTCCGATATAATCATGACTTGGTGTCACAAACCAAGACCTTTCAGCTATTACGTAGTTAAGAGTATTGCTCCACTGACATTGCACGGTACCCTCTTGAGTGGACTGGGAAGAGGGAATTGGACAGCTTTTCTGCAACATTGTTATCGATATCACATCAACACTATGTGAACACTGGGGTCCTTGCAAGGGCTGCCTCTATGAGTGTTTCAGCACCTGAATTATCATGTACATAAAAGACCCTTAATGTGCCCTCAGACTATGCCAGGCCTCTCTCCCTGTTGGACCAGCCAGATAACAAGCTGATTATGCAAGTTCTGGTTTTGGAAAACCTAGGCAAATTTGTAATGCCATCTACAGCTGATGTACATCATCCATGTGGAAAACAGGGCATGGGCTTCCTCTTGGGAACAGGAGGCAACCCAGGCCATGGGATCCTAGGATCTCAGCAAAGGAGCTAACCACAGCAAGATCATGTTCATGGAAAACTGCACAACCTGTGCAGCAGAGTGGGTGGAGGTGACCGGGCCATGTTGCAGGAATTTTAGCCAACCTGGGGAGCTCCAGAAGGAAACAATGGTTGCTGGGTAGGTGTGCTGAATAGTGCAATAAGAGAGAGATACCATGCTTGTAGCCCTGCCTTCCATACCATCTGGGTACTGGCAGGACACTTAGGGATGGAGCTTGAATCTGTTCAGTGTACATGGTCAGGAAATTAGGCCTTGAGAGCATTTCCAGGGACTCTGTTTCCAGCCAGAAGTAATGTAACAAATCTAGGCCTCATTCATATTCTCTGATTTATTCATGTGAAATTGTATTACAGCTGTTGGCCATGGTACTGAGCTGGAAGTTCATGTTCAGCAGACTATTTATTATGACCCTCGGATCTTTCTATTAGGAAGTCTTTACATCTGTTCACTTCAAAGCTCATATTGCTTTCCTGTTTTCAGCTAGACAAACCATCCAGATTACTCTGAATCAGCAACAAAGCTTAATAATTTATAATCCTCTTGAGCAATTGGCCTTCTGTGGTCTTCTTTAGTGACAAGTTTTTCCTGTGCATCATTGACAAAGAAGTTAAATAGGAGTGGGTCAAGATACAGCTCAATAAATGTTCTCCATTTGTAATCACATTTTTAGACCTGTCAACCAGTTTTTAACCCACTGAATAGGTAGCATGATAGTTTTGTGTCATTGTGGTGTCTTAATCAAAATTTTATGTGATAGCAAGTGAAATACATAGTAGAAGTCCTAAATCTATTACCTATATCAACCAAACCAGTAATCTTATCCAAAAAAGAAATCAAGTTAGTTTGACAAGATCTATTTTCATAAACCTATGTTGACTGGCATTAATTATATTTCCCTCCTTCCATTCTTTATTAATCAAATCCCTTATCAGCTGCTACGCTGTTTTGCCTGGGTTTGATGTCAAGCTGACAGGTCTATAATTACCTGGGTCATGCCATTTACCCTTTTTAAACAGTGGCACAATATTAGCTTTCTTCACAGCTCTGACACTTCCTCGGTGTTTGATTATTGAGGAGACAAAGAACTGCTCCAACTTCTGTCAAAACTCTGGGAAACAATTTTCCAGGTTGGCTGATGACTAACTTTTGTGTTTTCTTTCGAATACACCTACAAGTTGCTATTATAATGGAAGGCACTTCATGGTCATCCTATGATTTCATTCCAACAATGAGCTTGGTATAGCAGTTTAGTGGGGTTTTTTTTATTACACCAAAGTGCTATATATGGAGCATTTTGCTTTTTCTTTATTGCTATTATTGGCCTTTATATCCCTTCTTCTTACTGTCACTACACTAATACCATTCTTAGGATTCCTTTTGTTTCTGATATAGTTTAAATCTTCCATTGAGCTCATTTACCTCAAAGCATTTTATGAGCTTTAGGTGAGCTGACTTACAAAATTACCCACAATTTGACTAAGGAGCTCAGCCCCATGGAAGACAGCAAATTTCCCAGGGTCCTTCAGAGCACACCTAGATGCTGCCACCATGCCTCATGCGATATTGTGTGACTCACCCAAAATTGCCTAGACAGTCAGGTCTTTGGAGGCTCAGCCCATGCTGGCTTCATGGAGCATCCTTTCCTGGGGGAAGCAGTGGTAGTGGTGGGATTTGGTGGACTGTACTGCTTACCAACTGACCTAAGGTCTTTTCGTAAAGCCCCTGCAGGATACCCATCAGAAACATACTCATAACCTTCAGGAAAAAAGATAAAGAAGGAAGGCATGAGTATACAACAATGAGGTGGAGGAAACTCAAATACTAAAAAGGGGGCAAAAGAATGTTTTACTTGTCTCAGTGATGTGGGTGGGAGAAATGGAAAAACATGGCATAAATCTCTGCTTACATTCCCCCCATTTTGTTGAGGAACACTTTGGTTTTGATGCACTTAAACACTGAAGATGTCTTTTGGGGAAGGAGAGGAGAAGATAACTTTTTTTAGAGAGGTTCCTCCTGTAGATTACCATTTCATGCTACACTGGGTAGAAGAAAGCAACCTATGACCTTTAAGGGAAAGTGTGGAGGGGTGAGCAGGGTGCTGGTATCGAGGAAGGGGAGGCAAGGGCTCAGTATATAATCAGATAAAGCAAGCTGTTTGGTATTAGTGTGTTAGCTTTGTCCAAGCTCCTAGCATCTTCAATGGGTCAAAGCACGCTCTTCATTTGTCACCCCAGCGCACCTTTTGTGTGAATAATTTCCCATTGGTATTACCCAGAGCTTGGAGTTGATAGCTGACTAGCCTCTTCGCTTGTACTATTATTTCCAGCAAGCTTCATACATCTGCAATAAATCCAGGAGGATTTGCAAGTGGGCTGAAGAAGTATGAGTGACAGAATGAGCTGATAAGGCACGAGTCCCACAGAAACAAAAGGCTTCCCATTTTGTCCTGACAAGACAGGCACTGCCTTGGAATTGATTTGATTTCATCAAGTTTTTGACAGCTGACCACAGAAATTCACATAAATGAAGAATTAAGCCCCAGGCTCACTCATGGTTACTAAGTAAAGTACTAAAGTACTATGCTAAGTGAAGTATGCCTTCACACCGGTGCCAAGGGTGAGAGTATATGTTGTGAGCTGGGTTTCCTGTTTGTTTCCACAAAGTAGGATCACTGAGGCTTTTTGTACTGACACTTTTTTGATGCTAAGAAACTGAAAAGTGTCCAATGACCCACAGCTCTGTGGACAGATCAACTTGGAAGAAAATTTAGTTGCAAAGCCAAGTATCAAGCTACAATGGTACTGAACTTTAATTTGCTCTGAAAGGTTGAAACCTAAAGAGGTAAAGCATAAATAACATAAATCCTTATTCTTATGCTTGTGCCTAACCAGGAAAGCATGAGACAGAAGCAGCATGAATCAGAAGATCTGCCTGATATTATAGAGCCAGACCATATTTGAAAGTCAGTGGAAAATCTTTAGGAGGGTATAAAAAGGTGCAGGTATCCTTCTGCTTTGGTAAAAGTGAAGACAAACTTTGTATGTTGGCTTGCACAAAATATGTCCAGAAAGCATGACTAGACTGGGCAGCTGAGCTATCAAAGGAAAAACTGGTTTCAAAAAATTAAACCTTTCCAAAAAGAATGGGCGCTTGAGAGAAATTGATTTTTTCCTAACAGATGTCAGTATTTGAGCTATGCAACATGGTAATACATAAGCTTTATCAAGGGCTACAGGTGTTGTGAAATAGATTGTCCTGACCACCTATTGGGCGTGTGTGAGGGGTATTCATGGACCTTCTTCTGTGTCATCCCACTTTATTGGAAATCTTATCTTACCTGCACATGCTTTGTCTAATTGGTTGTGTTTATATATTTACACCCAGGGAGACTGAGTTTGGTGATATGCAAGTGGATTTTTTCCTCTTGTTCTTTCCTATTATGTAGAGATTCAGGAAGGGTAGACTGGCTGTCCCTTGCTGTTACAATGGCAGTCACACCCTTATTTTCAAAAAGTAACATTTGCATAACCTAGGGAGAGTTATCCAAAATATAAGGATGTCTGTGTTTTTGTATATGTGTGTTAAAGAGAGGAAAGGGTGAGAAGCAAGGAGAAACTAGTTTCAGAGCAAAGTCTGAATCTCAAATTTATACGGTAAATTTCTTTTTAAGGGTGAATAAAGTGAGTTATTTACAATGCCTCATGGATGCCACACCTGGGAGTTACAGGAGTGTCTGTTGGGGAGGCCTATAAAAGGAGCTGACCTTTGGACCCCCTTACCCTAAGAAAAAGGTCTCCTGTTTCATATGAAACAGCGTTGCTGTGTGTCTCAATTTGCTTTTACTTGTGTAGCATGGGAGTACAGACTTGACAGACTCTTGAACCTTTTCTGTGCTCTTATCTGGCCATAGTGGTGTGTCAAATCTGGCTCTGCACACAGTTCATGGCAAGCATCAAAAACCTGTGAAAATGTTGAAAAGCCCCATTTAGGAAGCATTTTCGGTTGAATGAATTGTCATATTTTTATTGTAACGGGGTACATAAAAATAATTTATTTTGGTTAAAAATACTAACATGAGATTTTGAAGCCTGACAAATGCAAATAAGAAAATAATTCCCTTGCATTTGCAAAATACTGATGGACTTTAAATAAAGTGGTCTGATTTTTGGAAAGAAGTGTGTGTGTTTGTGCATATACTTTTGACATTCAGTTTATACTTGTACACAATATTATTCTGCCCCCTCGTTCCATATGAAATGCTTGGTTCTGAAATGCAAGCGTGTTAACTGCATGAGAAATGCAATGAATTTCAGGATTATTGCTGGGAACCTGAAGGTTTGGGTTCTCAAGGTTGTTTCTATTCCAGCAAAGCTTCTTCAGCTCCTTTTAAGTGGTATACTGGTTTTAGTATTTAATTGAGCCCTGATTATTCTTTCCATTGTCATTTCCTTTCTATCTGTCTCATAAACATCTATGATTGCCCAGTCAACAGCATTACTTAATTGGCTGAAGATCCTAATCCACCTTTCATGAAAGGAGAAGCATCATATATACAGTTGCCAAATATTCCATTATCTCTATTGACAGCCTGGTGTAGTTTGATGTCCTTCAAAGCTCTGACACGGATATCCCATGGGAGACCATTGTCTCCAGTTAAAGCACAATGCTGAAGAGCAGTGATTTTCTGTGCCTGCTACCACCCTGTTTTCTGGCTTTGGAAATGTTACTTAATATCTTGATTTCCCTATCTGTAAAAGGGGAATAATATGTTGTTCAGGGAAGGTTAAGAAGGTTAATCCTTTGATGTTCATAAAATGTTACAAGATCTTTATATTTTTAAGAACGTACAACAAAAGTAATAAAAGTCTAAGTGGAAGTTGTGGAACTGGGTAGGAATAGAGGTTGCTACTGACTTCATGTTACAGCTGCCTAAAGTCTTCTCTTGTTTTGAAACATTATGGAATGCCAAAGCTGAAGTTCCCAGTATAGTCTGACTTCTACCCCCCTTCTTGCATCATGATGTCGCCTCTCAGAAAGCAGGACTAGTATTTTTCATAATCCTCTAGCATTTAAGTACTTGACTTTTTAATTTTAATATTCTTTTAATGTTAGATTTTTACTGTAAGTATGAGCTTTTCAGTTTACAAAAGCAAAGTAAGCCACCTTCCCCTCTTCAGGAGTGGGGTGTGCTACCAAAGCTGATGTGGCCCATGAGCTCTGCATGGCCACAAGGTCCCCATGCAAGTCCCCTCCAGCCTGGTCACTCCCCTGAGTGTGTCCTGAATCCTCTTTTTTTCCCCTGGCATCTTACATGCCCTTTCCCTAACTCCCCCTGTTCATACTCATCTGCTGGGCCCTTTCTTTCTGCAAGCTTAAGCCTGTTTTCCTGTGACATCTCCTGTGTACTCTATGAAGCACAGAGGAGGACTGCAGAAAGCAGTTATAGAAGCATGAGTGTGTGTATGAAGTGTTACAGGTGATGCACAGCTTGTGAACAAAGAAACAAAGTTTTCCTGTTCTCCACCACAGTAATATGTCTTATTTTTCCCTTAAACTCCTTTTTGAGGTAGGATCTTACAAATAATGGACTATAAAAGTGTTCCAGTCCTCGTTACTATTTTTTTTTTCTTTTAAGAGACTAAATTTTAGTTTTGAAATAATATCTGAAATGTTTGGTTATATTTCTGATTTCAGTAAAAACAGTCTTTTTATTCCTCAATGTTAGGGAGAAGTACACTATTCTACCTCCACCTAAGGAAGTAACAGCCTTGCAAGTGTGCTGCTGCAAAGCTAGGATAAAAAGCTAGGATAAATCTATTCTTAGGAGTCAAGACTTGACATTTGGACAGGATGACTAACTAATCTAGCATGAGGGATACACCCTCTCACCTTGCCATAAAGCTGCCCAGTTCATGACACTCACTGTTTCAGTACAGACATGCTCGGTACAGATTTGTTTTGAGTTAGCCATCTTGTTTTTCTTAGCTTTTCTTCAGCTCTGTGCAAACTGAATAGCTATGGAGAGGTGGCCTGAGGATGACTTTGGGTGCAATCACATCTGTCACCAGCTCTGGGCTCTCTGGTAAAGACAGGGAGTGGAAAAGAGCTTGACAGCAGTAGAGCGGAAGAGTGTGTAAAGCACTGAGCAATAGCGGGACAAATGCAGCAGACCCACATTTGGGTCTACCCAAGCCCAAAGACCTCTATCAGCCTTTTAGGGGTATATATTATGAGAGGTACAATGCACGTGGGGCCCAGTTTCCCCTGACCTCAGTCTCCATGACTCCTACTGGGGGCACTGCAAGCAAGCTTATATTGAAAGCTATGGAGCTGTTTTAAAAAGTTCTTTACACCAGAGAATAATTAATTAAACAGGTGGTTCCATGAGTGGTGCTACTAATGATGGCTGCTTTCCAGGATCTCTCTCTCGTGTGGATTTCCAGGCTGTAACAAAGGTTGAGCTCATGCTGAGGTCTTTCCCTCAATGAGGGAATAAATAGGGCCTCCCTCCCTCCCTCTACTCTGCTGCCTATTTTTGTGAAACTTGTAGGTACTTAATTCCTGTCAAACCTCTACGCCTCCATTGCACTTGGTCAAAATTGATCAGCGATTTCAAAACTTCCTGGGGATGGGGGAAATAAACAAAGAAAGAGAAACAGATGCACGAGGAATATGGCTGGAGAAAACCCATTCCTTGAAGTCGAAATTATTGCCCAAGATTGGAATGGCAAACGACAGTCTTTGTTTGCCCCTTTGGCTATACTGGAGGGAAATAATAAGGGGACATTTATGCTACTGGTGAGGCTGTTCATACAGTTTTGCTGTCCATGTTTTAAAAAGATGTCAGCCTTTGTAGGAGGGACAAGAATCACTAAAAAATCCTATAAGGATTGGTAAAACTGTCTGACAGAAATGCTGACAGAGCTCCAATTCATTTCTTTTGAGCGTGAACAGCATATAAGTAATTTTACAGGGAGGATGTACTGGGTATTAAATGGTTCTTTAACCTTGCAAAGACTGCTGTTGTTGAGACTAAACACAGGTCCAAGTGACATGTAAACCAAACATTGATCTTAGAAATAATGTACCATACATCCATATGGGATTCTCCAAATTCTGACAGCTTTAGATCAACATAGGACACTCTTCCAGAAAACTGTGCTCTGACTAGGTACAAATAATTGTACTGATTACACAGCATTATATGACATCCTTTGGCCTTTGTTGTGCACCAAATAGAGTAGATGATCTAAGAGCCTAATCTGACCTTAAAAATTGATTAAATAAAAACTTCCTGATCTTTCATTTTTGGGAGAGAGATGACTCTCCCTCTTCCCCCTCCCAAAATTGTGACAGAGCTATTTGGTTAGCAACTCAGTTGAAAGTGAAGTTGTAATGTTATTAAATACATGGTGAGAAGAAATGCCAAGCTTTTATTAAGGGCAAACATGACACGTTTTCTTTAGTGGTTTGATATTTTCCAGAATCACCAGATGGCGCCAATGCGGATCATCCTATCAGTGATATTTCACGGAGGGTTCGAACATCTACATCTCCCAAGCCCACATCGGTGTGCAAACAAAAGAGGGCAACTTCTGAAAATTTCTTGTGGGGAAAATAGGTGTCAGTACTAAGAGTGGTGCAATTCTTTTCCAGAAGCTATGCCGTTAGTGCAGTTGATACTCTTTGACTTAAATCTTTCTTAGATGCTGTCAGTAAGATAGATATGTGCAAAACCAATTTTGCCAGAAATTAGTTTTCTCATTTCTTTTGATATCATAGTTTAGTCTTGAATTCAGAAGTACATAATGTAATAACAACAATCTTGAAGCATCTGTCAATTTGTGCTTGAAATAGAAACCTCTGTTGCTGTTTTGCCATGGAAAGCCAAGATACTTTTGCTGCTGTTGTTATCGTACAGATTTGGTTCATCTGGAGTGTATTGGATAAGAAACAATGTCATTTAGGCATCTTTATTTGTCCTTTTGTACTGTTTAGGCTATAACAAACAATGAGTCTTCCCTCCCAATAGGAACCTTTCTTGCACATGCCTCAAAACACAACCTGAAGACAAATGTACTCTTTAAAAAAAAAAGCAGATTTATGTTGTGAGCTTGTTTAGATACCAGTCAGAATACTGCATTGCCACAACACTGTGAATCACTCCCTTTCTTTTTACAGTAAAATAATGTCACCAGTAATGATTATGATAACTATAATAATTCAGATTTTTTTCTGGTACCCTTTTGCAAATTATTACCTCTATTTTCCAGTTCTCACTCTAAATGAACAGGAAATTAGAAGAGCTGAGTCCCAACACTTTTTCTCTGTCAGGTCCTGAATTTTCTGTCAGTTTCCCTTGAAGTGAAAATGGAGTTTCTTTCATATGAAGGTGATGATGAAGTGATAGAAACAGCAGCCTAAGGACAGGGAGGAAGAAATTAGAAGGGAACAAATAAATGTTAAGAGGAGTTTGAATGCAGATATAATGTAGTCGGTGCCATCCATAGAACTCATGAGCTCAGCCTGTGTTTGTGGCATGACCTGACATTTCCCTCCAGTTTTCTCATCCCACTTCCAGTAGTTTTTCATTCTGTGTTAGGTGTGAGGAAGCAAGGCCAACTTCATATAGCCCAATAACTCAAAGTCCTTGTCTTCTTGGATGATAGGCCTGGAAACAAGCAAAAAAAACTTGAGGAGAGGGAATCACATATTACATTTTTAATCGTCCAATGTGTCCTACTTGATCTTAATCAAGAGAGAGAAATAGGAAAAGGTGTGTCATTTCTGTGATATGGCTACTTAATAGTGGAAGAGAAATGTTTATGTTTGTATACTCTTCTCTTCTGACTGGAACAAACCAAAGGAATTTGGTTTCTATTAGTACCTCTGGGCTTAGAAGTATACATGGAGGATGCTGCTCTGCAGAACTCAAGTCTGAAGAGGTCCTTTTCTGGGACATTTAAAACAAACAACAACAAGCCCTTGCCACACTCCCAGATGACTGCCTGACCAGGATGGAGTTCTTATGCATTATACATGCTAAGCATCTCCTATTCAGAGCTAACTTTGACTTTGTGCCCTGGGCCAGGTGAAAAGACTTTTTCCAAATAAGAAAGATTAAGAAAAAAAGAAACCTAAAACACCAGAAACAAACCATAAACTGAAATTTCTACAAGAGGAGGTTTCTGTGGCCAAAGTTGTTGTGCATTTTAAAAAATAGTTTTCTTTATGGCAATTTACAAAAATTCTTAAGAAAAAGTGGGGAAAAGAGTTCTTTTATGGGCTGTTTTATCCCTTTTTTGTCTGCTCTTAGAGTCGACTTTTTGGCAAAATACTGCATCTTCAGCCAGGAGAAGTTGGCGAAGCACAAAAGGGCTTTTGAAGCGGTAAGTGTAAATTCAGACTTCTTTTCTTTCTTCCTTTTTTTCCTCTCCCTCTCCCTTCTCCTCCTGTGTCTGTGGACAGTTAAGCAGAAATAATAAGCACCATTGCTTGCAGTACACGTCCCATGAATTACGCTGACATCAAATGTAACTTTAGAATGGAGGCACGCTTTATTCTTTTCGACGAACTGTTCCCCTATCCATTCTTTATTTACATGTCGTGAGCCTAAGCGCTGCACAGCCAGTCAGAACACACACACAAGAGGGGGGAGAAAAAAGGAGGTCATTAAACAAATTAAAAGGGATGGGGATGACTAATACAGTACTCTTGGAATCTGCAATTTGATTAGTCTGAGTTTAATACACAAAAGCAGCGCCGAAGCAGGAGGGGAGTCGAAGTGCTCTTTAATAACCTTCCACAATTAAATTATGGTGATGAATTTAACTATTCTGTGCTTCTAAAGGGGTCTTATTATCTTATTGACTCTGAAAGAAAGTCAGTATTTAACCAGGGTTCTTGAGTCCAGCTATTGGAAGACATACAGTAGTTTTATGCATTAACAACTATTTTTTTTGTTGTTGCGTGCCTCTTCCCATTTGAATTCATCTGTGATTTGAGAAATATGGCTCTTAGGGTTATTCCCACTGCTTTTGATGGGAGTGTGTGCTAGCCTTTTTACTGTACTGCCCAGAGAGTTAAAATGAAAATTGCATGGTTGGGTTTGTCTCCTGTTCTGTATTTGTATTTCTTTTCTTGTAATTTGTAATTTTCATTTATAATTTTAGACTGCTTCCCTCTGCTGGCCCTCTCCGTTGTCTAACAATGCATCATTCAAATGTAGACAGTGTGTGAAGGATGCTGGGATCTTTGAAAAACACTTTTACCGTTAAATGACAGTAATACCGTTCCACAGTTTATCCTGACTTCTGGTTTTCTTCTTCTTCTTTCTTCTTTCTTCTTCTGGTGTCCTTCCTCTTAAATGCTTTTACATATGTTGAAGGTTGAGTAAGATGTTTCACATAAAAAATATTAGTAGAGAGGAGAATTGAATGCATTCCTTATAATAACAAATAGTATCTTTCTTTTCTTTTTTACTAGCAAGCATACCTCTTTCAGTTCTTTGATGTTTGACAGAGAGAAAGGAAAAGAGACTTCACAATTAGCCTGATGTCGAAATCGGAGAGCTGATTTTATTCAAAATAGAGGGATATGAAAGAAGCAGAATCCAAATGTTCCAGCTTTAACTTTTAATGGCCAAAATGCTGGAGCTCCTTTACAGAGTTTGATCTGAATATTTGGAGAGGATCTAGGCTGAGGGGATGAAAAGAGAGAATTATGCAGAGTACTGACTATTCAGCTAGGGCCTCATTCTGATACCTATTTTCATGTTAAGTTGTATCTTTCTCTGTCAGTAGTTTTGCTTAAAAAAAAAAAAAAAGAAAAAATATATTATTTCTGGTGCTAAAATACTGTGCTATTTAAACGAGGGTGCTATATCCAGCCCTTGTTTTGTTCCTGCATGCGATGCCCAAGCAGGAGGTTTGATGCCTCTGCTGTCACGCCAGCGATGGCCCCAGAGCCGGTCCCATGGCCAAGGGGCAGTGCTGGTCCTGGCTGCCAGCACAGCACCCGTGTGTGGGGCTGGATTTGGAAGTCTTCATTCAGCTTTTGCGCAGCTGGCTGGCTCCAGTGAATGAGGCCAGAGCATAATTTAGACCTCTGCCGCTGTGTAGAGGGAAGGGGCTCTCACCCTCTCGCTCCGTGTTCTCCGCAGTGTCCCCTGCTCCTTGGCAGGTGAGATAGAGTGGGTCTGAGGGGCTGCTCTCTCTCCTTTTGTGGCATTTTTCAGTGCTGTTGTTCACAAAAGTGTCTG
The DNA here is from genome assembly GCF_000700745.2 of Antrostomus carolinensis. Classification (NCBI taxonomy): domain Eukaryota; kingdom Metazoa; phylum Chordata; class Aves; order Caprimulgiformes; family Caprimulgidae; genus Antrostomus; species Antrostomus carolinensis. The sequence continues at coordinate 42,650 of NW_010321042.1, read as the reverse complement.
AGGACAAAGCATAGTGGTATGCGGCTATGGGGTAGCTGGCCACAGATAGCAGAGGAGCAGCTAACACAGCTGCCGAGCGCACAGCTTAAGCCAGCAACCAGTGCAAAGAGCAGGCTACATCTCTGGCAGCCCAACGCTGCATGCCCTGAATGGTTTAGAGGGGCTTGAAAATTGCTCTTAATTTACATTGGCTGCTCCCAGAAAATGTGAAAGCATGTGAAGATGGTCACAGCAGTAAAGAAAAGACAAAGCCATATCCACTCCTTCCTCCTAAGGCTGCCCACACACTCTGTGGAGGACGTGGATGCCTGCTCTGTGCTGCTAGCAGATTTCTCTCCATCCACTACGCCAGAATAGTTTGTTCACCCTGAGGGCTCCTCTGGCCCTTGCCAGATACTGGGGGTCTCGGCACGGTGAGTCTGTGCTGCAGGTTCCCCCTCCTTGCTCCTGCTCATGGCTCTAGGGCTGCTGAACTGCTGTTGGCTGAGCTTCTGGACATTGGTGGCTCTGTTAACCGGGATGGAGCTATGGACAATTTATGTGCCTTCAAGGGCTCTGCTCTTTATTTTTTGGCCATGGTTTTTACTCATGATGATCTATTTTTACCTCTCTTGAAGGGTTAGTTAAGACCAAGTACTTTAGACCAAGGGCATTGGAGGAAAAATTATATTACTGTTTTGATATTGTAGTTTAGCAGTCTTAGCAGTAAAATCCTCTTGCTTATTAAATCATGTCAGAAACTTCCTTGTGAGCCAATGATGACAGGCAAACATGATGTCATTTTTTAACAAGATGCCAGCCAGAGGTTTAAGAGAGCTTATTTTTATCAGCAGCTTTTATACTCCTTGCATAGTAAAAAAATATATCATCAGTAGCATCCGTGGCTCATGTTTGGTGAAAAGGGCAGCACACTGCATGAAACCTAGGGATGCTGGGCTGAGCAATGCTTTCTTTTGAGAAGATTGTGCTCCCAAATTAACTTGTTCTGATGCTAAGCATAGCAGAAGCGGTGCTGCTGCTAAGCAGAACAATTGCTTTTCCTTTGTAGTCTGCCTGCTGGTTTGTTCAGGCCTGCTTTGTGTTCAGCCTTGGCTGAGTCTGGGACAGTGGTTCAATAACTGTGAAGCTCTGTGTTTAGATCCTAGCCAAATCAGTGACACACAAAATCAGGGCAGGCAGTGAATCCCCAATGTGCCAGGTTTGGGAAATCAGCCCTATGAATAGATGAGCCAATATCCTGTATTTATTTGGCTTCTTTCTGTACCCATTTCTCTTGCATCTGGGTATTTACTACATATTTCCAACCAACACCTTATCAGCCTTAAATTAAATTCTCTACTATGCATAGCAAAAACCAGGACCTTCCTTCCTCGTGCTGTTCCAGCTCCATAGCAGTCACTAAGTACAAGGCCATACTCCCCCCCAGCCCTTTCCTTCTTCTCTCCCTTCCTAGAACCAATTTAAAACTGCTTGACTGAAAGCAGTGTTTGAATGAGGATTTCAAATATGGACTCAGGCTTTCTCTTTAGCTCACCATGAGAGAACAGCACAGAGTAAATTGTCAATTACAGTGAACACGCCAAGTGTAATTAACTTCAGTATTTGCCAGGTAAAGAAGTGAGAAATTAATCAGACGCACCTAAAATGAATGTGGTAGCACTAGATAATAAAAAAAAAAGGTTTAAAACAAGGGAGAATTTTTACCAAAAAGATAAATGGGTACTTCTATCTCCTTCCCCTTAGCCAGCTATGGTGGAGTCACAAAGCCAGGAATATAGAGTGTGGAGAAGGAAGCAGGGAAACAAGGCATAAATGTTGTGGTGAAAAGGCAAGTGAGAAGAAAGAGTTTGGTCTCCACAGGTACGCCCCCTTTCCCAGCCTCCTGACAGCCTCAGGGGTTCGCTGAGCATCACTGCACTCCCAGAGGCATTGCACGAAGGACACCTTGGATCTGTCCCTCACTTGTATAATCTCTTCTGTGACCTTGGGCTTTATCTGAAAGCTGTCATACCTGCTCCCTCTGCACTGATTCGCAGGCTTTTTAAGACCTGGACTGCTTTGGTGGTAAGAAATCTGTGTCTAATTTACAGATTACATTTGTTTTTGTGCTAACATTGCCCACTCATTTAGCTTGTACCTCTTTCCATCTGCTTCCCTTGGCGATATTGAGGCAGTTGTGCTCCAGCTTGGCTGTGGTATTACGAGGCTGACCAGAGCAAGCCCCTTCAGTCTCCCTCTTGCTCCTCTCAACACTCTGAACCTGCTCCAGGTTGTCTATCTCCTCCTGTGGCAGGGCACAGCAAGGGTAGGACAGGCAGGAAGGTGGACTCTCTGGCAAGGCCCCTGTCACACATCTCCGATGAGCATTGAGCAAGGCACGTCCATCGTCAGTCAGCAGGATCAGATGCAGCCCAGTGATCGCAGATGCAGCCATAGCAATGAGGCAGGTCTGAGGTCAAGCCAAGAAGTCAGTCCACAGGTCAGGGTCAACAATGTAGCTCAGGCAGGGACCAAGGGCACGTGTCGGAGCTTAAACACAGCTCCTGAGCCAAGGGGTTGACACTGTGATGAGGCTTCTCATAGCCCTTTCCATGGCAGTCCGATCAGCAAGGTTAGCCAACAACACTGTGCCAGGGCTGGCCCCACGCTGGAGCAGCCCAGTCCCCAGGAGCAGGAGAGCAGTGGCAGAGCCCTTTGTGGTGATCAGAGAGGGCTCTGGAAGGGGATAACAAGACCTCCAGCCATCAGCACAAATAAAGTCTTTCCACTGCTACTTACTGATGATACTCTACTGAAAATATCCCCCCCGAGAGACCTTACATCACATTTTTCATATCTGCATTGTATTTCTGGCTTATAGTTCTCTTTCTTGACCCATCTAACACAAACTTCCACTTCCTCTGTCATGTGCATTTGGCACGTCCCTGTCTAACAGCAGAAAATCCTATTATTAGTCCTGAAATACGTGTCTTAGGACATTCGCTTGAACTTTGTCCCTCCAGTCCTCAATAACTTCCTGATTCCTCTTCTTTTTAACCTCTTACTAGTTGAATGACTGCTTCTCCTGCTAGGTATTTGCTCACCTGAGTCTGGTGCTGCTGTCCAGGAAGTGGAAAGGAATTACAAGATTCTTTCATCCTGTGAATGTTTCTGACTTTGATAAATCCGTGACTCACTCTGACACAAATGTCCTTCTTCCTTCTGTTTCTCTCTATTTCCTTCCATGCCCTTCTTTTCTCTTGTCCTCTCAACCTACTCTTTTAAAGATGGAGTAGTTATAATTGTGGGAGTCACTTTTCATTCAGAATTTTGAGTCTGGAATTGCATTCAGTTGTTGTTTCACATAATTTGAGCTGTGCTTTTAAGAAAGTATGCTGAATAGTGACAGCTATTTCTTTTACATTATCATGAGGACAATTTGTTGAGTTGTGTTTTGAGTAACGAAGATGTTTTTGCCTGACTGCAGAGATGAAAAGACCCTTTGGCAGAAGTGCAAAAGTATCACAATTTGGTTTAAGAAAACAAGCTTGTCCTTTCAATAAAACAAGCTTGGTCCTAAAATTTCAATTGTTGAGGACATGGATCATTGCTTATGGAAGATTTTCCTCTGGCAGCTTGGCAGTTATGAAGCCAATTAAGTTCTTCAGGTGTGAACATTTACTCCCACATTTCTGATCCTTTGAAAGCTTTGGGGGAGGTGAATTTGGGCACTGATATTTTTCTCAGGTGAGGTACTGCTGCAGATCTGCTGGGACCTGCTGCTTGTTGGGAGTACTTGCAAGAAGTAGAAATACTGGGTTTCCCAGGATAAATGTTTGTGAAACCTGATAAAACTCATGTTGTTGTATATCACGTAAGTTATGAAAGGTGTATATTTGTGTGTGTGTCTAAGAGAGAGAGAAGTTGAATGCATAAAACTACATACAGCAATACACCAACCCTTCTACCTCCCCCCCCCACTACAAAACCACGACATATTCATAAGATTTTTGGTTTTGGAGGGTCTACTTTAAGACATTTGAATGTTAAGAGTTGGCAAGTTGATCCTAATGGTTTCCTAAGTCCCCATGCAATTACTCTCTTTCCTCCATATTTTGCTGAAAAGACAGTCTTCTCCCAGACAGTGAAAGGCAGTGAGGTGACTGGATATGAAGAAGGGACTATGTTTTCTAGTCACACAGTTACATCACTTTCCACACTGATAACTGGGCTTGCTCAAACACACTTCCAGACAACAAGACCTTTGTAGCAGGATCTAACAAAAGCCTTAGTCTGTCGTGTGCTGCCAGGCCCACATCATCTATGTGCAAAATGACCCTGTGGTGCTGCCAGTGTCAGTAAGACCTGTGTCAACCTGTGGCCTGAGGGTTGTTTGCACAAATTTGTCTATCTGGGGAGGGCAGCTCTGTGCAGTTTGCTTCTCTTTCAAAGAGGAATGTCCTTGTGCTAATGGTGACAGCTCCCCTCTTTTATGGATCCCTGCGTTGTTCATTGCATGTCTTGGATGTGCACAGAGTGCAGGCAGAGTCCTGTGGGGGTACTGTGTGGTCCCCTAAGCATCTGCTAATGTAGGGTGTCCCTGCTTTACTCGCCTTAAGTTTTGCTGAACAGAAAACTGGGGAATTTTTACTTCTTACCTTTTTTGGGTGAAAACTTACTAGAGCAGGGTGTGACCTGTGCAACAGTGTCAGAGCTGTTCATCAGACGGGCTGTGTAAAGTGTGCTTTCCCCTGTGCTACTCAACACTTACTGCATAATGAATTCATTAGCAGTGGGGAGGGATGTAAGTGTGTAATGAGAACCTGAGCTCATTTCCTGTGGGTAATGATGGCATCTTTTCCTTTCTGCTGCTGCACTTGCTCTGTTGGGAGTTTGTGAAATGCACTGGTAGTCAGCCACCAAAATATTTATTGGCTTGAGCAGAAAGGCATCCTGGCTATGCATGTAGGTTTTCAAGGCAGTGAATGAAGGAACTGATGTGACTGGATGTGACAGTTTCTTCATTGTTGATATTCAGTAGTGAACCTGAAGTGCAAACTGCTGTCTGGAAAGATGTTGAATGGGGCCAGAGACAAGTAGTCCAGTTATGCTTCAAAAGGACAAGAAGATACAAATCCCCAGTTTGTATGATGGCAGAGCAGTTATTTGCTACTTGCACATATGACTTCCTTTTTTTCCCCTCACTTTTATCTCATATATTACATTCTGCACTCAAATTAAAGTGAGCTTTAGTAGTCAGAGATACTCCTCAAAATAGGAAGTCATCTCCATTCAGGAAACTTCATGGACATCTTCTCTAAAACTAGCAATAGGATGTTAGCATTATTTGTCTGTAAACTTGAATGGGACAACTTCACCCTGGATGGGATCTGGAAAATCCTTTCCATTTCCTGAAGATCTCATTCTCATGCATGAAGAAAAGTCACATGTTGCCGGAGAGGGGTATCTCTGTGTATTTCTGCTGCAAAACAGTTTCCTGGTAATTCTCCCCTGATGCCTTGACTTCTGTGTGTAGAAAACAAATTTTAAAAATCCTTGTTGCTAAGCTACGAACCTCTAGAAGATAAACTTTAGCTGAAGGTTACAACCTGCTGCTTTACAAAGCTCTGGTTTTGAAACTGCATTACTCCATCACTTTCTTCCAGCTCCCTCTGAACATTTCCCCCACAAATATCTGTCACTGCTGGCACAGGACTGCTCACCCCACCAGGGAGATCACAGTGCCCTGCCTTTGGGGACTGCCTGCTGAGGCCAGGCTACGGAGCAGGCAGCAGGGAGTGCTGGTAGTGAAAAGCAGTCACCTCCCTCTGTCCTGCCTCTCCTCTTGCCGCCTTTCACTTTCCTTGGAGGGGAGGCACAAAAGGAAACTCCACTTTTCAAGACTTTTCAGTTTGCATCGGGCGAAATGTGTTTTCGACTGAACAATCACTTTCTGTGCAGACAGTGACAGCTCAATTGGTCCAAGGAGAGGAGCAGGAGGGGGTGCTAAGGTTTTCTTTCACTTCTTGTAATGTTGGACCATGTCAAATGAGACAGTTGGAACAACACCCATTTGTTTGTCTTGCGGCCTGGACCAGGGTGTGAAATATTAGGTCGGCAGCAAAGTGTTTGCATCTCTCCACAGCTGGAGAACACCTCCCACACAGCTTCTGCCCCTCTTCTCATTCAGTGAGGACCTGAAAAGCACCTTTCTTTGGATAAAGGCTCCCTTGGGTACCAGGTTTCTGTCCCTGGACTCTCCCTTGACCATCTGAACAGATCAAAGGCATATTTGAAGGACTTTGCTAAGCTCTCACGCTCACAAGTTCCTTACTTGGGATGTAAAGTTGATTGAAGTAGGATGCTCAAGTTTCAGGTTATCCCTGAGACTATTCTTTCACTCTAGGTTCTCTTTCCATGATTCTTTCCCTTAATGCTATTGCTACATTATGGTCTTGATTGAACAACAAGCATAAGCCACTGCAGCTGGTGAACTTGAGAGCAGGGGAGGGAATCTACAACTTTGTGGTTGTAAGAAGCATGGAATACCTTCATATTTCCTTCTCAGTCTCTCCCTTTCCCCGTAAAACACAAACCATGCTATTTTCACCCAATCTCTGCATTACAGCAATAGTATTTATAACCTTTTCCTACGAAAGATTTTCCTGGTTTGTGAACAAGACCTGCTTTAACATGGAATGATTTTAATTTTTTTTTTTTTTTAAATTGCCATTACTAATTATTTTGAGAGGTTCTAAGCACCAGCAGAGGCTCATAAAATTCTCTAAGAGGTCTGTCCTGCTCCTACTTAAGCTCTTCTTCAGGAAAGCTTTTCAGTCTACCTCTACAATGACAGAGTGTTGACCTCACTTCTGCTTTAACCCCCAGATAACCAGTAAACAGAGGAGTGAACACAAACTTCTAAGAAAGATCACAATTCCAGACCATGTTCTACATGAACTGTTGAATTTGAAGAATGAATTTTTTACATTGATTGTGTAAGGAACATATATAAGTCAGTATGTTAGTCTGACTAAGACAGATGAGACTAGTAAATCTTCAAGTGTAATAAGAGCATATGCTGTCAGTATGAACATATCTCCTACACTGGGCACCTTTACTTACCTTAATTCATTAAAACCTTTGAATAGGACGTGTAAAGATTGCTGGTCCAGAGGGAGTTAATGCAGTTGGGTGTGAAGAAAAGCAGGCCCAGAAGCTCAACAGCTTTGTTAAAAGGTGCACAGTTCAATGTGTCCGGTTGGGGATGAGGTGTATGGATTCAAGCATGGCACTGCCCTGACTGTGAGTAACTTGCTCCCAGACCTGTGCTGGTTGGCATAGGCCGTGGCACTCTGGAACATGTGGGTATAACAATTCAGGTCTCCATCAGCTGTGGGATCTCTGCACTGCCCTCCAGTTTGTGATGTAGACATGACCATTATCTTCTGTGTGACTTATATCTTTCAAATCTAGTGAGAGTGCTGTAGATGGTCACAATGTCTTTTCCAGTCAAAAGCTGGGTGCTCCTTATAATTAGGCAGGTAAGCACTGAAGCTGACAGGAGTTAGGCTGTTCATTTCAGGATGCTCTGAGTTATTCTAGACTATCAGGTACCAGGGAGATGCACAGAGTTTCTTCCTCTGCGAGGTCCTGTGGCCAGGCCCATTGGATTTAGCAAAGACCTTGAAAGTTTTGTTGAAGAGGCAGGGATGACACTTTTAGAAGGCTGAGGAAAGCTATTTAGCCTGTAGGAAGAAAAGAGAAGAGGTGAGGTCTCAGACAGGGAAACATCAGAGGGTACACGAGAGACCTTTCCAACTTGTTGGTTTGAGGGAGTGCACTGTGAGACATAACTGTCACTGAGGTGACAAAAAAATAAAAAGGAAAGGTGATAGCCTTATATGTGACAAAAAAAATTAAATGGAAAGGTGATAGCCTTATATGTGAAAGGCTTTGAAGTAAAAAGAGTTGGTTTGGGTAAAAGCGGCTGAAAACCACGTCAGTTCTTGCTTGTTCAAATCTTTTTTTCCTCTGTCTACATGTCTTCTCCAGATCATAAAGCTGTTTAGGCTCTGCAGTCCCTAGACATATCTGATGCATCATCTCACTGAGAAACTTCACAAACATTAGTGTCCCTGCAGTAGAAAGACTGTAGAGTTTACGGTATGTGTTACCTCAGTATAATGGCAAGTCAAAGACAGATGTCAACTTCCTCCTTTCTTTCAGCAGTTCTTTATATTCTCACAATTTTTGATTTTTCAAAGTTATTCTTCTGCTGCTACTCTGTTGTATTATGTATTGGGAAATTACTAATTGGTGAAGAAGGTGGTGTGGAGCCAAAATAAGCTAAACTGTGCTTTTGTGCTCAGTGGAGGGTAGTGAGAGATTTTGAGGGTTTGCCACCGCTTGAAAAATGAAAGCAGATCTTAACTACACATTGTTAAAACCACACTTCTGAGACACTGGAGTTATGCCCAGAGACGATTGGCTAATTTTCTGGAAACTAGTATTGTGAGTCTCTTTCCAGGCTGATACTGATGAAGATGGGTACTTGAACCACTGGCAAGTTGTGATGGCCTTGAGAGAAGTTGCCCCTTCAGAAGCACTGACTTACAGAGTAAGTAAAGCCAATAGATCCATTCCTGGAAAGGTGTTGGAGGGGGTGGCAAACACTTTCTGTATTCATATCGTCATCATTTATTTGTGATATTTGGTTGGTCAAAGCTCCTTTTAAATAAAGGAAAGTGACCTCACCAGCAGCAGAACTGGCACATATGCGATATATTTCTTTATTAAACAATTCCACACATAACCCAACCAATAAATGAAATAACACAACTTTCCTTTTCTTCAGTTTTGAGAGTAAAAGTAGGGTTAACAGGCAGAAAGGCCTGGGGAGAAATCAAAGCTCTGAAAGAAGGGGAAGGCCAGAGGTCAGCAGTGGAAATGGGGGTTTTGCCTTGGTTCTTATAGAGGTAATTTTGGCCAAGTACTTGGGACAGGACCAAGAGACAATATCAAAGGTGCAGTCTACTCATGCTACTCAATGTTATGTCTTTGCACAGATTTTTTTCTTTTTTCAACTGATAGCTACATTTTGAAAAGTGAGAGGGGATTTGGGATCTGTCCCATTTTGGCCAGCCAACTAGGCATAATGTAGAGGAGCCTAAATATAGCTGTAAGAGAAGTTACTCTTTAGGCAACTGAAACCAATAGACAAGATAAAAGTGTATCAAATGCTCTGTGAATTTAATTTCAGACCAAGCTAATCTCCTTGTGTAGCAACTCCACCTCTGTGTTAGTTGCTTTTATTGACTTTCTAAAACACAGACATTTGATTATATCCAAATGCTCAAGTATTAGCAAGTTTTCCAAGTTTCATGGTAGCACTTGAAAGATTTTCGTGCCCAGCATTAAAACATTTGGCCCTTCAAATGATTCTGGTTTGTAACTGAGGTACATCAGTGGAGCTGTGCCAGCTTCCTCCAGCTGAGACTTCAGCCCTTCACTGCTGGCCTTTTTGCAGTTCTCTTATCATGATCCTGTTTGAACCATCCCGACTTACAGCACAAACTCTGTGAATACAGAAAACCGGTACTAGGAAATACAGACATCAAGAAAAAGAAGTATAAAAACCTCTGTGATTTAATCCAAACCTTACAAAGGCGTTGTTTCTTTGGGCACTTTCTTTGAAAAGACTACCATTTCAAACAAAACAGAAGGAAATTAGTAGGAAGTGATTATGGAGACAGGAAATCTGAAAGCCATGAAACTGTAAATAAAGTGTTATTTGTACTACTGTACTTGGTGCCCTGCTTTACATTCCCATCACGAAATGTTAGACAAGCCTTTAGCACTAGAGCAGGGACCAACTTATTTGGATGTTTTGTTTTTTTTTTAAAGAAAACAGGCTCCAACCAGGTATTTCATATGATTAAAAGAAGAAAGTCTTTTAGACAAATTATTTTTGCATGGAATTAATCTGGGCAGATTTTTATCTGAAACTTGGAACTCTGCAGCCAGTCTCCATTGCAATTTGTTCCTCTCTGCAAAGGATGTGACTTGTTTAGACATCAAACACGTATCAAGTGGCTTGATGTTAGTATTCTGAAGCATCAGCTCTATGGCAGGCGCCAGTGCTAACATTGTTACACAACTCATGTTGCACGATGACAATCCAGTTCAGCAGTGCCTGCGTTTGTTGTTTATTTTTATCAGACCTATAAAGCTCATCTTTTCAATCTGCCAGCATTATCTTATGTGATACATTAATAGAGCTAAGAGGGATGCATTACACTATACACTTGGATATCAGTTAATGACCACCTTTCCCTATAGTAACAATAACGAATGAATGAGCACACATTTGAATTACTTCCATTATGATGTGTTTGCCTTGGCAGTGGCTACTGCGATATGAAAAGTTAACCAGAAAAGTTATCCCTACATCTTTAGTTGTTTGTATACGTGCATTCAGAAAACATTCCTTTCCTCTGCTTTCCTCAGCATCTATGTGTTGTGTTTTCTGATACAGTTTAAAAATGATTTGCAAAGCTCAGAGGGATAGTAAAGTAAAGCACCTGAGTGCGTATGACTCCAATTCAATCTGAAGAGATGCTCTGAAGCATATGAACATTACAGGAGTTAAGATCACATGTTTTCATGTTGTGAGAGGCCATAGAAATCCTGTGGGCAGCAGTCAGCCCCTGAAAGACAAAGAAGCTGACAAAACCCAACCCAAAAGTCTGATCATTGTTTCACATTGTTGTTCAAGCAGAAATAACTGCTTGAAACTGCTGTAAGATCTTCAATTTCCAGTGGTCTTTCACTTTCATGCTAAGAGAGTCTGGGGGTAAAATTTGGACCTTGAGGTTGAACGGACATCCATTTGCTCCAAACGGAGTTCCAAGGAGTCTGGTGGTGAGACCTGCAGTGAACTTAGGCTGCCACGTTCCCATAGGACAAGAAAATCAAGACAACACTGGCATTATGCTTATTGCTGGTAGAGTAAACTCATGTTAGGAGGGTTTTAATTCAGCTGGGTGGCTCACCCACTGAGTATTATTGCTGGAACTATTGCAATGGCTGCAGAGGCAATTAAATGGATAACATGTCTTCTGAGAGCATTTTGCACATGATATAGTTAGTCCTGTTTAAAATGTGGATTAGTGGCAAGACAAATATGAGGTAGCTGAGCCTTACTTGCAAGTCTTCACTATTCTGATGCCTTAAAAATCAGCACACTTCTCTTGCAAAGGGAGGTGGAAAGGAGGAAAGGACAAGGAATAGAAGGAAAGAATTACACTTATTTTCTTGTGGTACGCTAGAAAGTGCGTGGTATAATACTAAGAGACAGAAAGATTTGGGGTGGGCTTCCTTACTGATTTAGAGGCTTTTCTCAAAGACCCTTAAGTGCCTAGTTGTATATGGCAATATCTAAATTATAGCTGTAATATTTCAGGGCCTTCTTCAGCTATCCTGCCTCAAAGCATTTTTTCCCCCTACCATTCTGGTGTGTTTGTCAACTTCCTTGGTGACTAGCATTAATATTTCGGGGGGTTGTTTTGCTGGCTGTGCTAATCGGGCTTGTCTCCGCTTCCATCAGGGCTTATTATCTGACCTTCCCCCCTTCCCCCTGCCTCCCTCCCCTCTAAGCAAGGCAGCAATCTGTTCTTTTTAAACCCTTCATCATCTTTGCTCTCTCCATCTCTGTTTCCCCAGATTTTAGAGATTGTTGACTATTATGTAACAGATGGCCTGACAGACCTCCGACTCTTTGCGGTGATGGCTAGCTTGGCGCAGAAAATAGCAGCACTGGAGTAAGTATTCAGTGGCATAGACGCTCATGAATTTTAACTCCTCGGTGACAAAGGAATTCAAGGGGGTAAGAGCCAATCTATCAGTAGCCGAAGTAATTAGAAGACTTAGATGGCTCTCTAGTGCAGAGTATCCCTTCACCGCTACAGCCTGTTCATAGTAGATTAGGATAGTCTATGTCCCATTGATCTCTAAGCCATAACTATGCTTCAAAACAATGGGACAGCTTAATCCAGAAATTGAGACATTTGAGCAAGCATCAGTGAGGGCTGTTCTTTTGGCTTGTAATGAAAAGTACTTTGCAGCATCAAGCTGGGACAACATATATCGAGCAGAGTTAAATTTTGATTTTTGTTTCTATTGTGTTTCATATTGCAGGGGAAATCACTTGCACTAAATGACCAACATTCTGTCTCTAAACATTTAATACTTGGGGAATTAATTTTGCTGCCCTCTTTACCTCTTCTGTTTTCTTTGTTCTTTGTAATTCTTGTTTCTGTACATATATATTAAAAGAGTTCTTGTAAGTAACCACAGTTTTGGCACCCTCATGCAGTCTTTCATCATCACTAAGAAATTTCTGAATATATTCCCTTTCCCAGAAATCTAACTGCTTGCCTTTCAGAAATATTTCTGTGTCTGACCAGTCAATGAAAGCTCTTTATTCCATTGTAGGGGAAGTAGGGGGAAACAGGGAGAAGAGAGTCAGCTCAGAAGAGCATCTTTAAAACAAGTCAGTCAGGTATTCATACCCGAGCTAGTTTATATTTTTAAGATTAGATCAAATTAACATGAAATAAAATGCCTGGATTAATGTACTGCAGAGGCAGAAGAGCACAAAAATAAAGATGAAGTCAAATGAGCTTCCACTGAACTGAAAATAAAGGGAGAGTTGAGATTGAAGTTTGACTTCTCATAGCTTCCTGTTGAGATTATGCTGTATTTATACACTAGCCTATGTAACCTGGCTAAAATCTTGTTGAAGAGCGTGAGAGAGCTAGGCATGTATCTGAGCAGGCAGTGTATGGCTGAGGCAGGTGCTGTGTCTCCCACACCAGGACTACCAGCTCCACTGGGGCACGGCCACAGGTACCATGTCCTCATACCTGTGCTCACAGCAGACACTCTGGGGCCTTCTTTTAGCCCAGAAGTGTATGAATTACCTTAAATAACCTTCATTTTCAGTAGGAGCCTTACTGAGTTATCAGCAGAGGGGAAAGTCCAGGAGTGGAAAACCAACAGAAATCTCCCCTTTCCCCTCTTAGATGTGATCTGACACCCTTACAGATCAGGGAAGGGTTTTCCATATGTGCTCCTGCAGTTTAGGAATACTTGTCCCACTGGAAGCCACTTATGAAAAAGTTTAATTACAGCCCATAGAGTCTTTAAACGGAATAATTATGGAATATATTTCTCAGCAAAATATGTGCTTACCCATAGCTCCCATTGGATCCTAACCCAGAGTTAGCCCATAGCCCTAAACAGCAGTAAACAGTGTAGACTGTCCTGGAGGGGAAAAATTTTCTTTCAAGGGCTTGATTATCCCTTGTCCACTGCCTGCAACCATAAGTAGATGCACACATACATACAGACACACACGCCTTCCCTCAGCACATCTTCAACCTACAGTTGGTGCTGTAATACAGGGAGACCCCAGAGACCCTCCGTTGCACCATTGGGACATAAAAAAATCATCCCTCTCTCTGACAAATGTCCTTGGCTCTATGCCAGCATTGAGTTTCCCAAGGATAGTGTATTAAGGAGAAGATGCAACATAGAGGTCAGCCAGCAGCTCCAAGTTCAGCAAGAAGTAGTGATCTGCCTAGGCTCTGTGAGCACTAATAATATAATTTAGCAGCAATAACTCTCTCTGGTTTAATTTGAGTGTCAGTGTCCCAAATGGCCATTTTAATAAGGTTTGGAGATTCTGGATACAGAGCTTTCCTGCTTTTGCAGCCCATAATAACTAGTTAGTAGTGCTTCAGGTCAAACAGCAATGTCTGGTCAGCGAAATCTTCCTTTTACAAAATAGCTTAGAATGGGATGAGCAAATGGCATAATTGTAGAACTGGCTTCTCCATCTTTGCCTATTGTTTATCCAAGTGTGAAAGCTATGAAATAACTCACCCAAAAGGAAATCCAGCATTCAGTCTTGGGCAAAAGAAACTTTGGTAAGCCTTCCAGCTGGTTAGAGATACCAAGCAGTGACGTGATCATTTTGTTCATTCTTATTTTGTGTAGAAAGAGAGACTTGAAACATGATCTTTTTCAGCCATTAAAATAAGTGTTTCATTCTTAGGTCACAACTGTTTCTGGGTGCAGAGCATAGTGGGCGTGGGATGGATGGAGGGAGGGAGAGA
>NW_010321042.1:27356-28478 GCF_000700745.2 Antrostomus carolinensis | reverse complement strand
AGAGGATGGGAGGGATGCTCTTCCCTCCCCAGTACCAACATGTGGGCTAATACCAACAGTGGCCCTGCAAATGGGGCACTGTGGGTGGCTGCTGATGGTGAGTACTGGCTTCCCCAAATTGGAAAGGGCAAACTTTCCCCATAATTTTTGGCCAGCAGATGAAAGTGGGCAATGGAAAGTAGACATGTTTTAGTCACTCATATTTTTAGTAGGGGCCTGTGAGAGGGAAAAAAAAAGAACAGGTCAGGGAGATGTTGCTTGGGAAATGTGCAGTGGCCAGTGCCTCTGTAGCTGCAGTTTTGCTTTGTGTGTCACCTGTTCGCAGAGGTCAGGCACAGTTCAGGGTGTTTTTCACCTCCACATAACAAATCCATGCCAAGGTCACCCCTCATCAAAAGTTGTGACTGTTTGGCGAGTGTTGAACAGTCTGTATGAAGTGAGTTTGGTTTCAGCCCGGTTGCTGAAGAAGACCTGGACCCTTCATGAAGCCTGCTGCTCTGTTGGGCATGCTGCGTGTCTTGCAGGGCCATCTGAATCCCACTGTTGCAAAGACAGGGGGACCTGACTCCGGCAAGAACATGGGTTCCTCACAGTCATGGCTGAGGTCCCTCTTTCAGCAGTGGGAGCAAGGATGGCTTTGTGATTTGGGGGGCTGTTGCCAGGATCTGGAATGCCAGGAGCTCTGCACCACAGGGCAGGCACTGAGCTCTCCTCTGCTGTGATCTCCTAGATGCAAAGTTGAGAATAGCAATACTTGGTCCCTCAGGAGGGCATCAACTGGGGACTATAAGGTACCTGAGAGGAAGAACCATAAAATTCAACACAGAAACCTCTACTCACAAAGAAAACCTGCAGTGTAACTACCCTTAATGGGCCCATTCTGCAGCTCTGGTGAAATATTTAGCGTCTTTGAATCACAACCAGAAATAGGTGGTTTCTGTCTCTAACTTTGCTATGCGAGTATTTTTCATGCAATTTTTGTACCTTTTTTTTTTCTTGTAGTAATACTCTCAAAACTCTTTCTATGTAATGTTTAGGTAACTATACAACAATTGAATAGTTTGAGGAACTTTTCTTATTGCTAATACAAGACAGCTAAGCGAAAAACACAGTAACATGGAA
>NW_010321042.1:0-27343 GCF_000700745.2 Antrostomus carolinensis | reverse complement strand
CTGAAATCCTATCAGACATCACAGGATTTCTCTGACAGGAACCATGCTGTTCTGCTTTATTTTTGCTGGGCTAATGTTTATACTGCTATGTAACACCAATAATAATAATGAAAAAAATATATTTCAATTATTTGTTGTTGAATTTTTCTTCTTTAGACAAGCTGCTTTCTGAACTTTAGGCAAGTAAACATATAGGAATAGCCTGCATCTAAAATCAATAAAAGACAAGTGCAGCACAGTCCGCTGCTTCTTTGTGAGTCAAACGTTCCAGCCCCAAAATAAACATCTGCAAAAAAAAAAAAAAAAAGTCATTTTGATTGGGCGTCACATGTAAGGACTACCTGAGGGCAAATAAATGTGAGGATCACATTCTTATCAGCTCTTTCTGGTAATAATAGCCTGGTCACTGGGGACAGTCTGTTAGTGTTGGCCCACTGGGTCAGATAACAATCCAGAGTCTCTCCCTCTCTTCCCCTGCTGTGACCCGGCCCATCTGCTTCTCTCTGGCCATATGGTACAGAAGTATCTGGGGCTGGAGACTTTATAGTTTTATGCATCTGAATGCTCCTTGCTTTCATTGAAACTTCGCTGACATGACATTCCTTTGAATATTCCCCGACAAAAGTGGTGGGTTCTTTTGCTTTTGTTTTGGTTTTAATTTCAGACAATGTATAAATGAGCACTGGGCTTTATATCAACAGAGGAAATATCTAGCAGATACATGGGTGGGTAAGAAGGCTGGCCACGCATTGGCTCCCCAGCTTACCTTAAATGCAATGATGCTATTTATTCTGCCTCTTAACAACTAAAATAGACCCTAGCATATGCAAAAGAGTGGAATTTGTTCAGTGTTGTTACAAATAAGCCCAACCTGACAGGTTGCCTGCGTGCCATGCGCTAAGTGTAGTCCAACCTGAAAGCTGTAACACTGCTTTACAAAAAGTGAAGGAAATAAACCCACTGGAACAAACTGTGCTCAGACCAGGCATCCCTCTGCTACTCTGCACCAAGCAAGGGGGGGTCCTGGGACTTTGCAGTACTTTGTCTTGCTGTTGTTGAGGTCTCAACACTGACACAGTCTGGCTATAGCCCTGCCACCACTCTGGGGGCTGAGTCGGCCATGCTGTGGTGGTGCTGGCCCTCTGAGGTCTTTGGCCAGTCAGCACAGCGTGGTCCCAAAACCTCCCCTAAGGAGATATCCCATTCCCTAGGCAGTCCTTGGGCATGAAGAACACACAGGTATATCATCCACTGAGGGCATGTTGGAAATGTCTAATTAAGCCTAATGAGAGTTCAGCCCAGTCATCAAAGGAGGGAGAGACAATAGCAAATGCACAATACTCCTCTTCAATGGTCCCTTTACCAAGAGGAGGATGTAATTATTGTGTGGGTTTTAACATAACAAAGCCTATATGGTCATACTGCACCCAGCATCCCGGGCCTCTCAGCTGGGACCTCTGGACATCACATCAACCACCTGCATGATGGAGGCCTGAATAGGAGAAGTAAAATAGAGATTATTACATAAATATTACCACAACAAGCTGATTTACAAATTCTCTGAGGGAAGTGTCCAACAGCACAGTTGTCTTCCAGTTTCTGTAACAATTTTAAATAGCAATAAAAATCCAAGCAGCTGAATTCGTATCTATGCCACTCCTTCCACTTGTATTTCTTACAGGGTCCCCTAATGTTTTCATCTGCTCTGTGGCAAGCCCCACAGAATATGTCATGGAAAGCTCCAGGGATTTATAAAATCAGTGAGTCTCTCTAGAAGAATGCAAGGGTTTTGGCTACACTTTCACATTGTCAGTCAACTCTGTTATTTCACAGTTCTAGGGAAGTGCCTGAAATTTGTTAATTAAAAAAAAAAAAATGTTTTTAGTTATGACAGGCTCAACAAATGTTGATATTTACTATCTGAGACTATTTTTAATGTCTAGAAGTCAGAAACCAATTAACAGATTTTCTTGAGACATCTGAAAATTCAGACTTGATTGAGAGTCTCAGTGCTGGAATTTGATGTAGATAGGCTGCCTTTACTGCCAGACAAAGAGACTGACCACCTGCTGCTCCTATAAAATAGACCCCCAATCTCATGATGTCAGACTGAGTTTTGCCATGCCCTGGGCCAGCATTTAATGGATCAAAATGTGTAAGTCCATCACCCTCTACAGCCAAGCCTGGGTGTGCTGGAAGGGATGCTGGCAGCATGTTGGGGGAAGAAGGAAAGATAAAGAGGGAGGCAGGGAGAGAGTCTGCTTCATCCTCCTCTCCCCCCACCCTGTTGGTCAGTGAAAAATGATGAGGCTCACATTACCTGAATGGCAATACTGTCCTTTTGCTTTAGCATCTTTCTGATGCCTCTTTATCTTTGAAATTTTACACTTGCAAAGCAAAACTTGGAACCTATTAAGCAATATGTCATTTCAGAAGCAGTTTTGCACCTCAGCAGTGATTGTGGAGTAGTGCTGCTTCCCCACTTCCAAAGAGAGAACGAGCGTCCTCCCATAATCCCAGGCCTGACTGTCATTTACCTCCTTTCCCTTCAGAGAAATTAATACTCTGAATCTGGACTGCGTGCGCTGGAGGGAGCAGGGAGGGCTGAAAAGCCAACACTATTATTGTGCCCGTGTAAAGAGTTTGAAAGGAATATAGCTTTCTGATGAAACTAAATGCCCAAGTTTCCGTAAATTTCTTTTTTTCTTCTTTTCCTGCTATTACCCTTTACTGACATATCTCATCTAACATTAAGGCTTACAAAGATGTATGTGTCTGTGCATGTTCACACACACACTCACATATACACACACACACAGACCCACATGTGAAGCACCTAGTGGCTGTACGGCACTAGCACTGGTAGTCTATAATTGGTACAATGCTAGTCACTGATATGGTCCACATCATAAGGTCATTCATTGAGAGCAAAGGATCCTTCTCTCTTTACTTAAGCCTTCATTGCCTAGTTTGCAAAGGAAAAGAATTTAAAAATCAACAGAGAAAATCTACCATTAAAAAAAAAAATCAGATAAAGAATGATGACACATTTCTTAGGTGATATGATAGCACTTACCATGACATTGTTATTTCCTTTAAAATCCTGCTCCCTTGAACAAGGATGAGGGGGGAAGAGATGAAACCAAAAATTTGTTTACTTGACAATTGTATTCAGTGATGACACAAAAACTCTCTGGACCAGGGCCCTCTTGTATTAGATGCTATATGAAGATGTTTTAGGAGTCATGTAATATAATCACATTCAGTTGTATGCATCATATTGCAGCATTGAATATAAAATATAAATAATTGCTAAAGTGAGTTTCTCAACAGTCTGCAACAATCTCTGTCATCATAGCCATGATCTGCCTCCCACACTACAATATCTTTGTTCCTTAAACTGCAAAAAGATTTATAAGAAGTTTCAGAATAATATACTATTAAGAGTTTGTGTAATCTCGTGTTTTATTCAAGAAATTTATTCCTAGTTCACTGTGTCAGGTATATACATACACTCCTACATAACCTGTTGTGGAACACAAGCAGTTATTGCAGTATACTTTCCACAGTTTAAGAATATATACTGACAAAACCCCCAATGCCAAATAAAAATACACTGCCAAATACTTTGATCTTCACTATTCTAGTCACAAATACACGTTGTTTGTTTTGCCAATTCAGTCCCTGGTAGGAGAACTAGTACAAGTGCCCTGAGCCTGAAAGCCTTTAGGAACTATAGTATGTTTTTATGAAGCATTTATACTGTGTCTTAAGAATATATAGTCAGCAAGAATCTTCAGCAAACAGTTTCTTATAGGAAATCAGCCTCATGCTAATCAAATATCCTGTTGCAAGAACGGGCCGTACATGTCGTTTCATAGAATGATGCAACCAGCCCAGAAGCTGGTGATTAGGAGATAATGTGCTCTTGGGGAAAGGCTCTTCCCAAACCAGTGGATGGGGATGATGCCCTTAAGCCAGAGAATTCATTTCTTCTTTTGACTTTGTGCCTCTAATGCTTGATACTTTTATGCTAAATTCTCTTATTTTCCCAGATAAGTACTCAGGGACTGATCAAGTAAACCAGAGGTTTGAGTTGTAAGGTTGGAGTGAGGTTAGATGAATAGAGTGTGTTAAGTACTGGGGAGAGAGGCAGATGAAATAGCACATAAAAGAGTGAGTGGTGGCTTCCTTATGAATTCCTCTCCAAACATATTAATAGATGACTGATTCTTTTACTGTTCTCTTTTCCTTTTCTAAGGCGAGCTTTTCTGCATAAAATCTATTCTTAACACAGGATTATTTTCGTATTTGCATATAAAAATCTCTCATACTGCTTCAGTACACAGTCAGGATTTCTTATGGTTTGTGAATGTATGAATAAAACCAAAATCAATTTGACACCCATCTGTACAGTACAAAGACCAAAATGGGGTGCAAGCTTGAACTTGCTCAAAGCTGAGTAATGCTAGACTGTTATCTTGTCATTAAGAATTGCTTTGAATCCCTATCTGTTCACCAACTCTAATTAATGATCATTTAACTGTACTGTCAGCCCTGTTTAAATCTGAGTGTTGCCAGTTGCTTCCTCCACGCAGGCAGCCAATAGGTGCTGGGGGAGTCGTTCATGCATAGCATTGCCCCAGTGGCACTGGGCCTATAGCATCCCAGTTTAATAGGGCATTCAGGGCTCATTAGCGAGGAAACACATCAGGAGTGACCGCTCCACTGCCACACGTTGCAACTAATAGCCTCGCCGAACAGAATCGTTTCTGTTTCTGCTCACTTGTTTTTGAATCCTTTCAATGTCAACAAGTGGTCATGTCGGCAGGAGCCCGCCATTCTCCCCAACAGTTTTATCCGTTGCTCTCCTGGGCCAGACTTGTGTCCTCCTCCATTGTTCCAGCCATAATGGAGCCTGAGCAATCACAAAGGCTTCACAGCCATTCATCATCAGCTCACGAATTCTGGGGTTGAGATTACCCGCCAAACTTTTGGGCCATCGTTTTGGCATAATGTGTGAATGCCCATGAAATACAAATAGTTTCTGAAGTTTACAGTTTTGTTGCAAATGCACAGAATGGGGGCTGGGGGGGTTGTGGCAAGGGGGCTGGACAGAGGGAAAGAAGAGGAAATAAAACCTGACATGGTTCTGGCTAAAACAAGAAAAGAACCTGTGGAGGGGAGATAAGAGACAAAGAGATTGAGGCTGGAACGAGAGGTGTAGAAAGGAGCAACAGGGGAAATGGAGGTGTGTCCAAAAAATTGTAATCACGCTTTTGGCTCACAGATTTGGAAACGGTCCCTCAGCTTTGTGAGGAGGCACAGGCAGCTCTTGTGTCGCTGAGCTCCGGGAGGCACAGGGACAGGGTGTCCCTGAGCGAGCTCTCCAGACCCTGTCTCCTCCTTCCATTCATGGGAATAACCAGAATTTCCTCCTGGTTACTGGAAGCATGACTGGCAAAAGGCTCCCTGGAAGCGTACACCTGCTGCTTGCTATTTGTATTAGGTTAGCATTTTGCCCCTGTTGTGCTAAATGGAGAGTGAATGGATGTTTTACACCTGGAAACCTGAGATCTGAAGATGTAGTGACTTTACCAGGGTCACACCGTAAAGGTTAGAGATGAGAATCAAAGCTAGAGCATGTGTGTTCCAGTTTATTTTGGTGTATTACTTTTACAGTGTCATGCTCCTCCCTACATCTGAAGCAACTGGGCTGAATCCTGCCTGCTCAAATGTTAGACAAAACAGACATTCATTTATTGTGTATGGGCTACTGTCCAGACATGCTCAATACACCCAAAGCATCCTCCAAATGCTCCACTTTGAGTGATATGGAAACGGTGCACTGTGACCACAGTGCATAACAGTGCCATCAGACGTTTGCTTAGCACATGACAGAGAGCTTGCTGGACACTTCCACCCCTTCCTTACTGTGTGCTATTTCATAGATTTTTACATTGTGTTGGCTTTGCCTTAGTAAGGACTAATGGCTGCATCCTAGTCAAGAGGAATTCACTGTAGGATCATTTGGAATTCTCTGTGAGTATCCTATAGTCTCTTCCTAGTCATTTTAGCAAGCCAGATACAAGAGGACAAAGACAGTTCATAAGGAAAGCGATTTTTTTTTTTTGTCTGTCACTGGAAGACTAAGTTTGTAGTCTTACACAATCATAGCAAAGGATGCTTTTCAGTACAAGTGCCTAAAATTGGTCTCCTATTCCACTGTCCACTGTATATCAACTAGATAGTTCTCTTCTTGCCTGTCACAATAATCTGCATGAAAAAAAGAATAAAATTATTAATTTGTTTTGTTTTGTTTTCCCAACAGGACAGT
The DNA here is from genome assembly GCF_000700745.2 of Antrostomus carolinensis. NCBI lineage: Eukaryota > Metazoa > Chordata > Aves > Caprimulgiformes > Caprimulgidae > Antrostomus > Antrostomus carolinensis. Next base: position 21,006 of record NW_010321042.1, on the reverse strand, counting down.
ATCCACTATATGGCCTGGGCTGTTATAAAAGTATTGAGAAGTATTACATGCTTATCACACACATTTCCTGGCAAAAGTTTTGGGTGTAGAGCTACAGCTGCCTGCACCATCAAAGGTAATGGAAAATACGGTGAACATTTTTAGGCCTTGTTTTATGTGACCATTGCCATTCAAAAACAGTCACAAACCACTAATTTGGTAAATATTGAGTTTCCTGTTATTACACGAAGACCTTCTGAATGTGTAAGAAACTAACTCTGAAAAGCTGTCTGTGTATAATTCCTGGTTATTGTTTGTTTCTCTCTTGATTTCAGTATAGTTACAACCAACTGATACTGCAGCAGGGCAGGTGTTTCTTCTTGCTTCCCATGGTGTAAAACAGGAATATTTAAAGCAAAACAACTGCCTGCAGTATGCTTCAGTGCTGTTTACAGTTTGTGTATAAATTAATGACTCTGATCTGGTCTTACTTTGAAAGTAGGCTGGAATAATCCTGCTGATTTAATTTAATGTGTGGTGTGTACCACTGTGAGGAGTTAAACTCTTGCATGAAAACCTTGAGTTCCAGTTGTCCTGGTAATTGCCATGTATAACTGTTGGGTGAGTCATCACCAGCAGTAAAATCTTTATGAAGCACAGTAAAATAAATACCATGAAGTCAAAGTCCTAGCTACACCAGGCCCCCCTGCAGGGATTTGTTGAGTGAAAGACTCACAGCTATATCCATAAACTGTACCTTGCACCCTCAAGTGCTCAGAGTACTCATCATCCAGGGGCAACCATAGCCTCAAGCTAGGTGCTGAAGCTGTGTAAGACTGAGGAGACAAAGGCAGGCAGGAATGGAAATCACAAAAGCTAAAGGGGAACCATACGGTCTAGAAATACCCCCTACTGCATTTTGCATGTGGCTGATCCGGTAGAGGGGCACAAGGAACACTGATTGTTAAGTTTTGCAGACAAGATAAGCAGGAGAACATCACAACAAGGACTCTCAGCAGATTTAGATGTAATCTAAGTGTATTTCAGGCACGAGGACATAAATGGGCATGCCCATGCTCAACACAGTATCTTTAAGGATCCTTGGAAATATTAGAACAGGGACCCCTGGGTTAGGCAGCGACTTTGCAGAACTTACTTACGTGCAGATGTGTCTTGTGGAGCAATGGAGCAAAATCCTGACTTGGGTAAATCAGATGGGATTTTGGCCCCAGTATGTTTTCTGGTACTTGTCCCAGTCACTCCTACCAGAGCCATAATGGTATGCATCTATTGAAGCTTTTCAAGGACAGAATTTTTCTTTTCTTCCTCTTTCCCCCCCCCCGTCTCTAAAGCAGCTTATGAAAGAGGTAGCTGCTCCTTTTCACAGTCAAAGCAGGGTATTCTGAACTGAATGCTAACTAGAGTTCAGGTCAGACTGAAGAACTGTTTGAGCAGTTGCTCAGATCTGAGGTTTTGGCTTCAGGACTTTGGGATCATAAATAATAATATAGAGGGGAAACCATATTTGGAAAATGTATAGATAGCAGCCTCTGCAATTTCTTTAGTTTTTCTAAAAGTTGAAAGTTTTTCCTAAAAAAAGGAAAATCATGGTATGTAAAAATGTCTTTTTTATTGTTGTTGAATTTTTGCAGTGGTTTTATGAGATTTTTTTTTATCAACTGCATGGATTTGAAGACCTTGGAATTGCAAATGTGCCAGGCTGGGTAGTTAAAGCAGTCTCGTGGTCTTGACAAAGCTCCCCTCTGAGTTTCATGCAGCCCACTACAGCTGGATACCAGATCTTCTCTCAATTCCAGGTTCTGCAAAAACCTAACTGCTCATTTGCTTAAAGTTCCACACATTGCTTTGAGTTTTGGTTATTCTGAAAGATAAATACAGTGAAAGATATGTGAATACCTGAATTTGTGGATTTGGGGCATGCATGTGGACAAAGCAGTAAACTGAGAGGTGTGCTTACCCCTCAAAGTGTGATTTTCTCATTAAAAAATGCTTTTTATTCACAACTTCCAAAATCACATCTGAATATAGAATGTCTCAGTATATAGAGCCAATAACTGGAAGCTGGTTTTTTTAATATAACTTAGAATGAAAGTTTAGAAGACATCAAAAATAGCATGTAGGAAGTATTTTGAATTCTATTGAACAACTGGCTGGGGGCAGGCTTTGTCCAACATCAGTACATAATACTGCTTTCTAGTATCAGATACCACGATAGTATTTCAAAATGCCACATGTGCACGATGACTTCTTTTCTTCCATCATCAGATACATTATTCAGTGGTGAGTAAAATGAACATCTGAGATGCTATGTAGGTGTGTAAGAACTGAAGTCCTGTATTGCTCAGTGTCTTGATTCACATTCCAAATTTGGCCACAAGTGTTATTTTTAGGCCCAAAGGTTATATATCTAGGTTGAGTCAAATAAAAGTCTCCCTCATTTCTATAATGAAGCAGAAGTTAATTCTACCTTCTTTTCTTGATATCTCTTCCATGCTTCACATCTGGAGCTCCTAGGTTTAAACAGCAGTATTTATGAAGCAGGGGTAACCTTAAGTATAACAACAATGTAAGACAGCTAAAGAGTGGTGGTAAAGGGGAAAGCTTAGGCTTCAATACCAGTCCCAGGGAACTGATAAAAGGGTTAATACATTGAGCAAGCATGAGCCAACACAGTTCTCATTGCTGCCTGCTCCTCTGAACATGGGAGTCTGTGATTCTGTGATTCTGTGATTGCCTTTGGTACAGAGCTTTCATGGCCTCAAAAGTGCAATTCCCCTCACACTTTCTAAGGATGTGATCTTGCTTTTTCTGACTTGGGAGTAATTCTGATTATCCAGTGAAAAACTAAGTGAGCAAATTTTGTGCATAGCTAATAGCTTCTCTCTTTTTTTTTTTTTCTTTTTTTTTTTTTTTTTAGGGCAACTAACTTAAAGAATAGCCTTTCCTTGTTGATTGCACTACCATTCATCGGACAGCATATGGTTTTTGTCTTGGGAATCATCCAACATGTCACAAAGGAAGTGATACTGGACAGTTACTAGGCAGCTTTTGTATACTTTGGGGATAGGGGAAGATGGTATTTTAATATATTTCCTTGGGGATCTCTTAGAAGGGTAATTTAATTGTTGAAATCAAATTTTGGACCCCTGTCACAAATCATTACCTTATCTTTCATCCATCTATTCCCTTGTTGTTCAAACTAATAAAACATGCACACTGCCCTCCATTCATGCGATTCCCTTTATACGTTTTTAACTGCTAACCCTGGCTAATAATGGGTAGGTGGCCTGTTTCTGGTTGAGGATTTTTTTGAAGGAATGGATAGTTTCTCTAGCTACCACATCAGCAAGGGTGACAACACTCATTCACTCAAAATGAAAAGCCATAGAACCATGTGAGTGTTGGTGAAATTCAAGCAGGAAAAAGACTGAAAGAGGAGAATGCAACCTGGAGAATCTCCTCCAATATTCATATTCTGATTACTAGCAGGTTAATTCTGGGCGAGTGAGCCATTGGTGGAGTAATCTCGTGACCCTTCTTGGTAGAGATGTTTGTCGTCATTGCTATGGTAGTGTTTTATCAGTCCTGACTTTCTCAGTAATGCTTTCAGAATTTAGTTTGCTGAATTTTGTTGCAGCTGTTTGATTGAAGCATCTGAGATGAGGTGTACCAAGATGGTGGGAAACAGCTTGTGGTTCCACTGCCTCAGCTGTTCTTTCCTAGGTCCAAGCAATGTGCCACCTACAAAAAAGAGTCAGACAGCTCCTGGATCTGTCCTACTCCACCCTCACCAGCCTTTACAGCCTCTGTCATTTCCTCAGGAGCTTCCAGCTCCCCAGTGCCAGTCTGCATGCTGCAGCTCTCCTAAGGACAGCATGAAGGAGTAAGGATCTTCATTCCAGCAATTCAGACAGTAAGGAGATGGGCAGGGGTGAGCTCTGAGCCGGCAGAAACAAGTTAAGGCAAGAAAAAGTGAGTAGGTGGGAGAGTCAGGGCAGCAGATGCTGTGGGGTTAGGGGTACTGTTTCAGAACATTCTTAACTTTGCAAAAGTTCAGATGACCTTGAAGCTGCCTCAATTTAATCCAAAGGCTGCTTCAACCTTCTGGCTGCTTCCTGAATTTAGGAGTAGAGAACGGAAGTGCCTGTAGGCTGCTTATTTCTCACTGTTCAACCACATTATTCAGATGTGCCTGATAGTGTGAGCACTGAGGGATTTTGGGTCAAGTGATTGTGACTATTTATAGGCAGGATTTCTGAAAGTGTTGGCTTGGCCCAGTTCTATTCGCATGGAGACAACTGGAGTTTTTTTAAAAAAGGCATTACAGTGTTGTTAAAGCACCCAAAGTCCTTTTTGGCACTGAACAAGCAGCATCCATCCCTACTGTGAAGTGTCTATCATCTAAAAAAACAGAAAACAGAATATCGAGGTCCAAAAATAAAAATTTGTGTGTTCAGACTGAGGAGGTGGTAGGCAGCAGCTCCACACTGTTTGCTCACTCATTTATTGGCCAAAATTCTTTGGTCGCTTCTTATTTTTCACTACAACATCCTTTCAAATTCTGTTCCCTTTCATCTTAAGTAATATTCTCTGAGCTGTTGTGAGCTTAGAAAAAATATATTTAGAAATGTGATGAATGGCTTAAATAATAGTGACATTTAGGGGCTGTTTCCACCAAAGTCTGGCTACAATCCCCATCATCTTAGAGTGGAAATCATTGTGCAAGTTAATAGGTGAGCTTCTAAAATAAAGGGATTTTTTCTAGTTACTTCAGTGAAAACAGGATCAAATCTCATGCTTCATGCACTCAGGAGCTGGTGCCTGCTAAGTGAAGTTCTTGCACGTTTCTTTATTCCCAATGCTAAGAAAACCTGAGTTTTTTTCCATGTTTCATCAAAAATGTTTTTCTGGAACAAACCAAAACAAACAGAACCCAACCAGTCTTTTGTTGGTCGTTTCACTTCCCAAAAGGGTCTCGGGCACTTAGTGACACAGCATCTGTCTCAGATGCTATTGAAGGCATTCAGCCTTTTTTTTTGCTCTTCCACTGACGTTCTTTTATACTGTGGTATTTGACAAACCTATACAACTGGGGCAGAGGAAAGGGGAAAGATGTCTTTTGAATAGGGTGGAAAATATTTAATTTTCTTTCCACCTAATTGTAAGTTAAAAATATCAGGAACCTGTGTGCACTGTTTCTACTTGTTTTCTACTTTGGGGGAAGCCAAATATCTATGTGTATTTCCATTATTATTAACATTATTGTTGTTCTTGCTATTAAAAACAGCAATTAGAATAATCCCTGTAGGATTTAAAATTGAAAGCTAGCTGAGGTCTCCAAGCCTCAGTGCCCTTTTACTAAATGTCTGGTCAGGATTATGCCCTATGTTTCTGCTGCTTAGTTCAAATTATATTTTCACTAATTTAAAGGAGAAAATGAATGAATACAATTTCTTCCATAGTAAAGCCTGTGGCTGGAGACTAATGTTAGTCTTTTGAGGACTGTTCCTTTAAACCGTCAGAGATATTTATTTTGTGTATGAAGAAAGACTTTACTGCTCTGAGTAACATAATCCTGATTGTGTGTATAAATGGCTTGTGTGTGTGTGTGGAAAGAGGAAGGACAATTTTTCTTTTTGTTCTTAAAAACCAATATTCTTTTTTATAAAGAGATTTTAGTGTAGCCCTCTGTATTCTACCTCACTATAGAGAAATTCAGTGAAATAGTATCTATTTCCTGAGATTGCTGTCCTAGATACCACAGCACCACATGGGTACTAGATGTGCTAAATTAGAAGGGAATTTTTTTTTTATCACCTTTGTGGAAGTATTAGTTCTTGTATCTTTTCTTTTTCCTCATAAAAAGGGGGAAAAAAAAAAAGAAAGAGAAAGAAAAACTTCACAGAATAGTAAACCTGAGACACGGATTCGAGTGCCAGACAGTTGAATGAACAGGATAATCGGGGTATTTTTTTTGACAGGTGCGACAGCCTGCCTATGACTGGCATTATAATCATTACCATTTTAATAAGGCTCTAATAGGGGGGCCGATAATTCAATGGGGTGTGAGGATCCTAATTCAACTCCCAATCCCACATGAATGTGCTAGAGTTTGTGGGCTTTGTTTTCCTCTTTTGTACCCCTGAATGCAAATAATTACTGGCTATAGATTCAAAAATTCTTAGGACTGGAAGCTAAATTAGCTCTCCTAATACTGCACAAGAATGTCAATACTCAGGGGGGAAAAAAAGGAAGTAAGTGGGTTTTGGTTGTTTTTTGTATTACACTTGTGGTACTGCAAAGGTTCTGTAGCTTAAGTGGTTTGGTTGGCAGCGTGAATAATACCAGCGCTGTTTCTAAAGGACGTGCAGCTCGCTTTTCCCCCCCCCGGCCCCTGCCTTCCAAAAAGGAAAAGTAAATGTATTGGTCTGAAAATAATTTTTGAAAAATCATATGCTGCTTTCTACCTGCTATTTTTGTTGATGCTGCCTTGGTCTATGTTGGATGTGTCTGTCCAATCTGTATTGTTTCAGCAGTAGCATATGGTATGTTCAGCATCAGTGACCATACTTTCACAGGGCTCTAGTGTAGTCAGTTTATCCCATTCAGATGATCTTACGAGACAATTTCAAATATTGCAGTAGTGCCCCACACTGCAGTTTGAGGCTGGGTGCTGAAGGCACACTGTCCTTGCAGGAGTTGCTCAACACCTGAAAAGAACTGGTCTCTAAACTTAGGAGCAGACACCAATCTCTGCGCAGGAGAGTACTTACATTTGTGCTCAATAGGCTTTTGAATAGTTGTTTTAAAATACACGAGGGTAAGCAGCCCTTGCTCTCCTACCATGTGCCTGACTCTCAGGACACAGGACCGGGTGAGCGGGAACGGACCTCTCCTCACCCGTCTCCCAATTAACAAGCAGAACAAAAACGAAAAGGCCTTATTCTTGCTTTCTTTTTTTTTTTTTTTTTTCCTCAGCAGGCCTATGCAATGAATTTCTCCATTCATTTGTGATAAATAATACATATTATAATTTCTAATTAATGAACAGCAGTGCTACATGGGACAGGACTTTGAAAAATGGAGAGGGATATTTCCATATAACCCCTTGCAGTCAGAATGAGCTTCTCCCGTCCACTATTTCTGATCTCAAATTAGCTGTGGAGTCTTGCCATGATTTCAATTCTTACTCTTTTTGCATACACATTTTCTGATGTATAAGGAGTACAAGCAATGCTTGATGTACAAGGGAGTGAACGATAAGCAAATGCACTTTATACTATGTTAAAGCGGGAAATAACTAAGGTGGACAAGCTCATCTGGGAAAACCAGAAAACCAGCTTGAACATTTGCCCCAAACTGAAATGCAGAGTTTTGGAAGTTTGCCAAAAACTGGTTAATCATTCTCCCTCTCTGTCTTTTAATGGTATTTATGGTTTTGCTGCACTTCCTGGTTTCAGCTGAGTCCAAAAACAGGAGACTGAAATATCATTGAAGAGGCTATTCACAGTGTTTCCAGTTGGCTAGGAGCATGGAATGAAAGACCTCTCACAATAAGGTCTGTTCTAGAAGGATTTTTGACCAATTTCTATCTTGATGAGATTCTGATGAGCAGCCAAACTGTTAGAAAATTATCCTAATTAAATCGAAACTATGAAAATATGCCCATCCTCAAAATAACCAACATCCTTCACCAGAAAAACCTGTGTACAGTGAATATTTTTTGTTTCTCTTTTTCCTCTTTGTGCAGAATATGTTGTTTTTGCTTGACCTTGGAAGGGTCCTCAGTGAATTCATAGGAACACAGGCTATTTGTGTTCCCTTCGGGATAGTTCTTTTGATGCATTTCAAGATTTCATGGACACTAAATTACAAACCTAGATAATCTCTGTCTTGATTCAGACATTGAAACTCATTCTCAATCCCATGGTCAATGTGAGAGTGGGACAAATTAAGATTTTATCTATTATGATGAGGGTCTGTCACTCTAGATTACAACCTCAATCACTGATTTTACAGGTTGTCTATCTCGGTCAACTAATGACATCTGAGTTACCTCAGAGAGCTCTAGGGGAGCACTCTGGAGATTACTCAGGACCACTGTATGAATATTTTTTGTTTTAAGCTCTCACCGAAGAGCCTCCAGGCATACTCTTTGTCTTCTGAGTATAGCAAGTCATAGAAGGCTTCTTACCATCTTCACAAAGTTTTTCTCTTCTGCCTTTTGATCCCTCAGCTCATGTTGTGTACACAGGACTGGTGACTGATTCAGAGGAGAGGTTATTGCCATCCAGAGGTGGAAGTGTTAGATCAGCATTGACTGAAAGGCTCATAGTCATGCTTTAAATATTATGCTACAGCTGCACGGAAAGAAAAATTAATTTATATTTTTTTATCCATACCTATCACCCACAAACTCTTGATCAGCAGATTTGATTTGAACATTGGACATCTTGGTTAAACCAGATTAGCTGGTGCCAAACAGCTGTCATTGTGAGGAAATACTATGTATCCTCAGGCAAAAAAAATGACAGGAATTGGAAATGACCATTGCCTTTCTGCAAGTGTGATAAAGAGTATATGGAGATCCGTTCTTTGTCGGATACAGTTGGATTTGGGCTAGATGTTGTTACAGAGCAATCTGAGATACCGAGACAGGCTGTGAAGAGCAAAACCCATAGCTGGAGACGTTAATCTTTCCCTCTGTTTTGTTTTACCTTTTGCTGACATGTCTAATTATTGCTCCTGTATAACAATTTTCCTATTCTGGCCAAAGATTGTTAAAAAGTTTGTGAAGAACTGACTGATGATGTCCTTCTTTTCCTTAGGCCTTATTCAGTCTCTCTAGGGGACAGAGTAATGTCTAGAGGTTTGTGAGATGAACTTGAGAGTACACAGGGAGTGTCTCCCTGCTGACTTGGAGCACATGGCGTGGTTGACTTGCTTCTAGGCATTGATGAATAGCTTTATTCTTCTGTCTCAGAGATCATAGGAGAATGCGCTGGGCTGGATCTTGCCCTGCAAGCACTGTCCTTGAGGACTCTCTGTGACTCTTGTCACCCTTTTGGTTCATTGTGTCCATGGGATTGTTAGGTGAGGTAGTCAGGGTTCAAGCTCTACTGGTTATCCTCAGTTCTCAATCTCAGTTTCATTAGCTCTAGTCAGTGCTTCTGGAAATTGTACTTTTTGGCAGCTACCAGGTTTGAGGGAGGCCCAGGCAAGGATGACAAGCAGTTGGCTATATTTGGGTAATAAAACCAGGAAAATGTATGTTGTTACAGATGGGGGAAAGTGCCAGAAAAATTACAAATATTTTAAAGATTCACTGAGGATACATGCTCATTTGTGATTCAGTGGGAAAGCTTTTAGGACATGAGGTAGGGATCTGTTCTGAGCTGCTACTGGACACTCTTAAAGCATGAGAATGTAATGCTTTCAGATCAACATCCCCCACAAAAAATGGAGGCCATTCCTTTTGCATGTCAGATTTACTACTGTTGTAATCACTGTATAATCACTGTGTCTAACCATGGGCCCAGAGCTAAGCGTGGGTCTAGAACAGCTGTTCTACCCCAAATAGTTCAGCACTCTGAGAAAAAAAAAAACAAAACAAAACAACAAAAAAACCCCAACATGTCAGAGGAACATAAAGGAACAGCATTTGTCTATCCTGTGGTGGAGAAAAACTGGTTCTAAATTTAGATTATTGTTTAGGCTATTGAAAAAAGAACACAGAGTAATTTATCTTGTTTTATAGGCCTCCTTGAGCTCCTATTGCCTACCTGTTTGAATAAGATTTCTTCTTGAGTCATCTTTCAGCCATTGCACACACATAAGACATTTAGGCAAATGCTCTTGTGTGTTTAACCAAAGTGGCTACCAGGCTGGAGTTTATGAGGAGAGACTCAAGCCACCAGGACTCTTCTGACTTGATACTGGTCCAAATAAGTCCAAACCTGCTATGAGACACAAAACAGAGCAAACCTTGGCCTTCCCTGTTGAGGGACAAAGCTGGGGGGGAAAAGGAGTATGAGGGTGCTGGTTTTCCCTTTCCCTAATCAGGAAGCTAGACAATATTTAATCATCTTGTTGATCTTTCCACACATTTAGTGGGTGGCAAACTTTATTGAAGATGGAAGATTAGTTAAAGTTCTCAGAAAAATACTGAAAGAAAGCAAATGACACCCGACTGTAAATTTTAGTGACATTATCCAGGCCCAAAGGTTTATGAGGCAGTAGGTAAAGATTTTGCTTCTGCTTTTGCCACTGGCTTGCTACTTGTTCCTAGCATTTTACTTCCCTCTGCCGTAGCTTCCCCTTGTCAAAGCAAGATCTAATACTAAGCTGTCTCTGAGCCGTTTGTTCACCAAGGTTCATAAAGTGTTTTGGAGAAGGTGCTGCTGCTAAGAGAGCTGCTGTAAAAGTTTGGACCATTAGTGTTGACTTTGATGTGTCAAAAGTAACCATTTTTCCCTAAGGTGCTGGAAGTTTCATTGTGTGAAAAATTTAGATTAACATTAAATACAGAAGGTTTTAGAAATCATTCACCTTGAAGATTGGTAAAACTGGCATATTCACAGCAGAAGTGAAAGACATGTTTTATCTGTGTTGTCCTTTGTAATTAGGCTGCTGAATAACAGAAGTATTATCACACCAGGGTTAGTGCCAGAGGATTACCTAAAGTTTTTCAAATAGGATGGTAAAGTGGTGCAAACAGGTGCACAGACAAAGAACAAAAAGAGGGGGGAAAAGTGAAAGAAAGCTGAGGCCTTCTAGTTTCAGCCACATAGCAAAATTAATAGTTTCTCTAAATGAATAGCATAGCTAGATTACTATTGAGCCTGTAAAATTAGAGGAATGAGTCAGATTCTTCATTTCACTCCTGTTTTAATTTAGGCAAAGGAGGTCAACCTTAATTGTGCTTCACCTCGGAGGAAAAAAAAAAAAGTCTTTTCATCAGAATAATTTTGCAGCAGACAAAGTGACTCATAAGAGTAATATGGTCTCTGAAAACTGCTTGCCAATAGTTCCCTTTGCAAACTAGATCCTGCTAACCAGGACTTCTCTTTAGATGTCCCGCATGTGTATATTCAGAAAGAGGCGGGAGGCACCTCTAAATGAAGTTAAAAATGTTTTTACAAGCAAAACAGACAACATAAGCATGGTCCTTGTTATTCTTTTTTGGTGTTGCCTTTTTAATTTTTGTATGTTGATTTATTTGAGTATATCAGAAGAGTCATGTGGACATTTCCTAATCTCTTCACCTCAGAAAATAGCAGTGTACTTTTGCACAGTTCCTTTGCAAGATTAAACTAGGAGAAGGTTGTTGGTGCCACTTTTGAATATGAAACACTGTGTATCAAGAGATGTGTTTCAGCATTTACTGTGAGTTAACACAAACATTGCTGTCAAGTATTAAGGATTTGGATGTGGACATCTAGGAGAATTTGGGGAGGGAGAGAAGGGGACATTTGGGTCTTCTTCATGGGAAGCTCTCTCTCGCATGGTTGCTTTGGGAACATTTTGTGGTAGGAGGAAGCAGGACTTCAGGGATTGGGGTCACTGGCCCATCTCGCAGATTTCTGCATTATCTCCATCTGTTGGCTGTCACTGAGAACAGGGGCATATTTTTACTTATTGGTTGTCCTGTGTTTGCGGAACGCCTCCAGGTAACTATAGACTTTCTACTGTCCGCCTTGCTCCCCACAATGCCAGGAAAAATCACAGAAGCTCTGTATTACTAAGTAATGTAGGATGGGACAGGTCTGGGATGAGAGATTGATGTTTCCACTGACTAATGCCCTATAGAGGTTTTTCTATTATTCTAAGCAAGACCTTAAAGGCACCTATGGCTTTGCTTTGTAATTAGAGTGTGGTGGTCCCGCAAAAGAGACCTCCTGAGAATGCTTGCTATAAAGAATTGTCAGTATAAAATCTGAAATTGCTGGTCCCTGAATCACGTAGTGTGAGCAAATCATGGGCTTCACAGCTATGCAAATAAACAGCAGCCTCACGATGCCCCATTCCCTCTGCTCTCCTGTCGGCTCTGTTCGTGTGCATCACTAAAGGGCATTGAAATTGCACAAGTCAGTCCTCTCAGCGGGCTCGGTGCCCCGCTGGCTCACAAGAAAGGGGACAGCGGGGAGTTTAAGGGCAACAGAGTACACATGTATGTGTTCACTCCACATGCACGGCCTGCCTGTCATCCCAGCAAGACCCGTCACCCTCCTGATTGTCATTTTGATCCTACTTCTTCAGCTGACATGCTCCAAGTTGTCCAGCTAGGGTAGTGAAGGATTGACACTTTCCTGTCCCAGAAGGAGCCCTGAGATAACACACAGCAGACTTTATGGTGAATCAGATCTGGTTTCTATCTGAATTTAAAGCGGTGTTGACTTAATGACAGTAACCGACCCTTCTTGTCTTGTTTTTTTCTGTGCCATAATGTAACCAAGAGGGGACATCTGAGATCAGGGCTTGGGTTAGAGAAACTCAGAAAACAGAAATTAATTTCCTGTGAGTAACTTTATAATTTCTGTGGATACATGTGAGTAAATAGCACTTCCTTATGGTGTGGAATTTTAATAAAATAAAATGGTTTGGTATTATAAAAAATATTTTTTTTACTATTATTTGTAAACAAATCTGTAAACTCAGCTTTGTTTGATGGGGTCTGTATTGCCTAATGGGTAATTATTGTATTTGAAAATGCAGGGTAAGTCCAGATGTGTGGTTCTCAGGACATTTTCCAGTAGGTGGATGTTTCATGCTCCTGGTGTTCAAGCCCTTTGTGAGATTTCTATTTCATAAGTGATACTGCAGTACCTGGGATCAGCTGAGGTGTCTAAGATAAGGCGGTCCTTCACTAAATGTGGCTGACAGCAGAGTTCACCACGTGAGGCATTTCTGCGTTGCTGGTTTGCCTGGAGTTTGGTATATGGATATGATGATGTTCTTCTGTATTCCTCCTTTTCAGCCCCATTCCCTGGGAGGTGATGCATGGGTAAGCTGGCTCCAGGTCTCTATGCACCAGCTCTCTTTAATTTTTGAACTTGACTGCAGGATAGAAGAGGAGCAGGCAGATGGATGTTTCTTATGAGAAAAAAGATTGAAACCTGATCTCAGCTGTACTGTTAACAACTGAGGATTTACATGGGGGTGAGGGACATGCAGATGCAGGTCTCCAGCTGGTCTGCTGGTACAGTGCCTCCTTCCTTCAACCTCTGGTAGGTTATCATATCTTATGGAGATGTTTCATTGAGAAGGATTAAACCACATGGAGTTTGTTGTCAGGCTGAGACAGTCATTCCCAGCCTTTCCTATTAAAAAAAAAAAAAAATAAAAGAAAGTCATTTTCTGTAAGCCAGATTGCCAAGGGACACAAACCAGTGGTTCTCCATGGATGACCCCAGTTTTCCATCACCAATAAGTCTTCCCCACAGAACTTGCCTACATTTTGGACTACATTAGTGCGTTCATAAGACTTATCAAGTAAAACTAGGAGAGTAAAGACCCTGTAGAGAAGTTTTTCAGAGGCAAAAAACCCCAGCTACTGAACAATTCATAGCTGAGGCTCAGGCACATAATGACCAGTTCAGAGATTAAGTAAATAAAGATTGCTTGGTCAAGAAAGCTGAGACCAGTCCCTTATGCAGCATTTAAAAAATTCAAGTAAATTGTGCTTTATAAAAGTGCTGTATGACAGGAGTAAGTATGGTGTGTAGAGCACAGTGCTTGTCACATTAGTAAGCAGAACTGTGTCCAGCAGTAGTGTGAGAGCCCAGGAAAACACTGCTAATGGAGAAATGGATCCTTGGAAAAGAGAAACAGTTGTTTATTTTCAAGGTGCAAAGGAGTAAATAGAATGAGGAAAGTGGTGGCTGTCAAGTGAGCTCGTGTGGCACAAAAAGCAAGGCATCCCAGCTGCTGGGGAGCAGAGCAGAGGCATCATCATGCAGCGCTGCTTGGGCAGCATGTGGGACATTTGCGAGGGGAAGCGAGGTGGCTGTGACGTGTGGCCATGTGTAAGAGCCTTGACAAGAGACTGACGGCTCTGGTTGTTGTTTCTGTGCTCTGCTTGGAACCACAGCCTGCTCTCTGTTCACCGTGCATGTGGAATACCCTGCAAGCCCATAGGGGTTTGGTTTCAAACCTCTGAGTGAAGCAAAGTTTTCATTCTTCCATACCAAGGGAGGAGGGTTGCAAATGAGGCAGACTGGTTTTAGTTCTGTTTTGTTCAGTTGGGTTTTTGTTTGTTGGGTTGGGTTGGGTTTTCTTAATACTTATTCCTCACTTTAAAGTTTTTTTTCTGGAGCTATCTGAAAGACTAACAGGATATTTGCCAGTGTGTCTATTTAAAAAGGGACAAAATCTAGAAAAAAGCAATATTCTCATCATGATCCTCTTTACATCTCACAGTTGGCTGGAGCTGAGGTCTTTGCTCAAACCTTAGGGAGGATGAGCCAGATGAGAGCTTATCCCACCTGCACTTGATCAGCTGTGATGGTGTCAGACCATGGGCCCAAGGCACTAGCAATTTGGCCATTGTCTCTATGTGAGATTGTGATACCTGGTGCTGATTACCCAGGTAATGTGGTGTGTGCCTGGCTCTCCCGAGACCTGTGCCAGGCTGTGCCACAGGGTGCTCAACAGCTGTAGCTGGTGTCCTTTGACCATGGGCATTGTGGCCTGGAGCTCAAAACTGGTAGATGCCTCTCTGAAAATAACAATGTCATAACAAATGCACTCCTCTGTGCTGTGAAGAGTGCAATGAATACACAGTGGGTAGCTGAGGGCTCAGAAAGCAGCAGGATAGAGGAGACTTGGGGTCCATGGGGTTACGGTAGTGGTTCAGTGGGGCAGTTTTTCTCTTAAAGTGGTTTTAAACACTGTATTCCTCCATACCAATCTCCGAAGGCACAAATCAAAGGACAATGAGGGTGTTGAGGGAATGTGCTCTGGGAGTTCAGCATCATCCCCTCACCTAGCAAAGTATTCATACCCTCACTGGCAGGTTACATTTGCTTTCCAGAAAAAAGTTTTCTGATAGAGATAAAAACACTCCAGATTACCCCTGTTTATTACATTCATTCACGTCCTGCTTCCCCCTGGTTTACATATTCTTACAAATTTATAGCAGGAGAGACTGTACATCAGAAATGACGAGTGAAGTGCAATTTTCTCTCCTTTTTCTTCTTTTTCTTTTCTCCATCCCAAAGAGCACACCGCACCTGCATGTCAGCTTCCTCAACCAGCCTCATCAGTGACCCTCAGCTTTAATTTAGAGGGACTGAACTCTGCATGGGGGAGAGGTCAGCTCAAGTATTGCCTAAGTGTGTCCCCACTTAGCTATGAGATCTCATGCTCTTTTTGAGCTTAGTGGTCTCATTGGTTTCAGTCTCCTGCTGGCACACAAGGCTGGAGCTGGTAGGGAAGCAAGGGGATGTTGCAGTGTGTACCCATGCGTTAGCTCCCCTTGCTTAGCCATCTCTCAGAGGAAGTTCAGCTTCCTTCTTTGGTTTTGTATGGGTCAATCACCATGGCAGCAAGGACAGTGAATAAAGAAATATGATACAGGCTTTTTTTTCTTTCTGAAGATGATGTAAAAAAGTATGTAAAAGCTGTTGTCAACATACACCTTGATTTTTTTTTCCCCAGGCTGAGCACAGGATCAAAAGGGAACCACTGGCCCTTAAGTTCAGAGGTGACCTCCTCTGAAACTACTAGCCAGAAATCTGTGTTCATAAATTAAGTACCTGGGATACAGGGCAAGTGGATTTGCTTAAACAAATGGTTTGTTCATTTGCAAAGGTAAACACTGGTGCATGCACATACACACACACACACACACACACCCCCTGCACGTATGCAGGAGGAAATTCAGCAGCTGGACTGAAGTCCTTTTGAAACTCTAGCACCTTTGCAATTCTCTAACCCTCTGTTTGTAACTTATTGTCCAGACACTGTCACAATTTACAATGCTTCCTAAGCATAGGTCTGTGTGCTGCAGTATAGCTAAGAAGATCCCAAACTAGCTCCAGCCGTAGAAGTACATAGGAAAAAAGACTTTCCTCTTTATCTACCTTATTCTACTGCCTTCAGGCTACCAGACCTCAAATACCCCCGTATCCTCAACAAATATCTTTAAAGCTCTCTCTACATGGTGGGTAATAGCAAAGTGGATTTTATCTGCAGGTCTTTTAATTAATTGATCAGAGTATGTAACTCTGTTGTCAGCTGTTACATTTTGGTGCACTGCACATTACAGACAAGAAAAGATGTAGGAGCTTGTTTGTCACACAGAGACAGGAGGATGGGGAACCCTCCACTGTTTTCCAGATGGAGTGTGGGTGAAGGGCTTGCTTATCCTTCCCAAAATCTTGCTAGTATGCCCTTGTCACCCTCCCATGTGAGCTGCTGTAGAACTTCTGATTAAAATCTCTTGCTGGAAGCATTGTAACTACCTGCCCTGTCTCCTTTCTCTCCAGTAAATGCAAGGATAGTCGATGGTCCCTGTTAATCTCAGTCCTTTCTTTCCTATCATCAGTCCTCAGAAGCATCTTTCCTATAACTTCTCTTTATATTCTGTACAACTTGATACTAGCACTTTTGCGAAGTATGAAAAAAATATTGTCTTCCTCCTCCTTCCAGACACACTCCTCTATATGCCCAGAGAGACATAAAGTTATGTTTTGATGTTACTTGAAATTTCGATGGTGAAAGTCCTGTATTTCCATACCCCTTCAGTAGGAGCAGGTTGTTGAGTTTTCACTGCAGCTGGATACAGAGCTTTTATCCCACCACATCCTGATATGGGCAGTTTGCATCACCAAAGAATAAATTAGAGCAGTCCTGTGGCTTCTCTCTGATGCAGAGGGATCACGTCACCCTTGGCTGCTCTCAGTGTTAAAAGAATGAAAATGGCCCTGCCACCCTCTGCCACACTGGACATGAGCTGTGACTCACACCAAGATGGCCTCACAAAAAACTGACATGATTAATGGAAATTATGAGTTTAGAACCAGCCAAAGCTGAGCAGAAACTGCTAAATAAGAATAACCTCCTTGTTTTCCAGCAATGATTTGTGTGCAACATCAATTTCTGTTCACACAGCACTGGGGGAGTTTTGAGGAGAGTTGAGTGCAGGAAGGGGAAATGAAAGACACAACAGAGCTGTTAAGAAGGGTGCTACAACACATCTGGCAGCCAGGTATCCCGAATTTCCTAACCTACTGTTGTGGTTTAACCTGGCAGGCAGCTAAAACAACAACACGGCCACTCGCTCACCACCACCCCACCCCCCTAAGTGGGATGGGCTGAGAATCAGAAGAGTAAAATTAGAAAACTCATGGGTTGAGATAAAGATAGTTTAATAGGTAAAGCAAAAGGCGCATACACAAGCAAAGCAAAATAAGGAATTCATTCAGTATTTCCCACCAGCAGGCAGGTGTTCAGCCATCTCCAGGAAAGCAGGGCTCTGTCATGTGTGACAGTTACTTGGGAAGACAAATGCCATCACTCCAAATGTCCTCTCCCTTCCTTCTTCTTCCCCCAGCTTTATATGTTGAACATGATGTCATAGGATATGGAATATCCTTTATCCCTTTGGTCACTTGGGGTCAGCTGTCCTGGCTGTGTCCCCTCCCAACTTCTCCTGCACCTCCAGTCTTCTCACTGGTGGGATGGGGTGAGAAGCAGAAAAGGCCTTGACTCTGTGTAAGCACTAAACAGCAATAATGAAAACATCCCTGTGTTATCAACACTGCTTTCAGCACAAATCCAAAACACAGCCCCATATCAGCTGCTACAAAGAAAATTAACTCTATCCCAGACATACCACCATGCCTACCCAATCCTTGTCCTTTGGATCCACTGACAACCCACTGGGGAATTTTAGGACAATGTGACAAACTAACCTGGCATGAGTAGGAGGGGAACCAAAACCTCTTAAGGTCTTCTGAGGTAATGTTTTGTTGCAAAAGTACCAGAAAAAGAGGGGAGTTTTATACAAGGTTATGGAGATTTCAAAAAAATATGGACAACTACAATTTTTCTTTGTCTGTATATTTTATTTACATGACTTCACAGAAATATCCTAGGCTCTGAAAAAAAAAATTAGTATCTACCACTCTCATATATGTATTCAAATAAACAAACAAAAAGCTATTGTACAGGAGCATGATAATGCCAGGAACTGACGTCTTCCTTTTTCTCCATTTATCTCAGCAAGGCACTCTTAGTCTGGTGACTGTGATATTGAGTATTGTCAGGTTGGGTTTCCACTAATTAATGAAAAACAGGCTGAAAGCACAAAGGATTAATTTGGCCTATTCAATCTGATCACAAACATTTTGAGAATCCGTTTAGATTTTTTTGGATGGTGTGAGGTAAACCAAGAGAAACAACATTTTGTTTCAGTTAGTCAGACACAAAAGAAACGTGGATTTACCTAATGGGGTCAAAGCTAGGAAAAGCAGAGCGTTGTTCCCAGGAGCCAGACAAGGCTGTTATCTTATGAAGGTGGCCGATGCTGGGGCTGTAGCTACTTTAGAGCTACTAGATATCCCTGTGGATTTAAAAAGGAAGATTTGCTCTGCCTTCAGTGGGAGTTTTGCATTGCCATTATCAGGTGCATCTAACAACACCTCCTGTGCCTTGTGGCAGCCACTGGTCCTCTTATAAGGATTTTGCTGTCTCTGTAATACAAAGCATCTGAGTCAGGTTCTCAGCTGGTGAAATCAATCTACTTGGCCGATGAAGAGACTGGCAATCTATATCAGGCCCTACTTGCATAGCATTGACTGTCTGTGATTAAACTATAATCAGAAACCAGCAAAGAGATAATTGGCATATGTATTACTGCAAAACACGTGTAAAACAATTCTCCTAGGCTTAGGCTATAAATATGTACCAAGGCTGACATGCTAGCAATGAGCTACGTGCTTGCTCCAAGGAAAGGTGTACACTGACTTAATTACATGTTATGCTAATCAATGAAAGGTCAAAACAATTGAATCAATATTTCATTGCAGTGTTGTAAACTGTGGTTATAGCATATTAGACTATGAATGGCTGGCAAGTTTAAGAGTATGTAATTGAATCAAAGGCTGAGTAACTGTTAAGTGTGCAATTTAGAAACAGCTAATACCTTTCAATTGAGAGGATTTGTCTCTAGTTAATATAAAAGCTGTTTATTTAAATCCTAGGCAGGCAATATTTAAATACAACAACAAATCACCTGGGAATTCCATCTAAACTACTTTGTGAAAAGCTGTAATGTTGTGCTAAAATAAATTCAGCACGAAGTAACTGTACCTGCTTCATTCAGAGCAGAGTTATTTTCTGCATACTGTTTTCCTTCTTTTCTTCTTCTTCCTGAATGTGCTAAAATATTCTGGGCCTTGTTCCTGATTAAGGAATGATGTAAGTTACAGCACAGCTGCAGTTTACTTTTATTTCCTGTATATCCTAAATCATCCATGGTCAACTCTTGTTTTGAAGATACATCATATATGCACAAAGTGAAAGACAAGCCCTGGCAAAGGTAACACACAATACCATTAAACTGGAAAGGTGCTCAGAGACACGTGGTGCGCTGACCAACAACACTCACAGATTTTACAAATACTAGTTTCTAGAGCTTCTAGAAAATGTGAGACTCTGCCTTCGTTTTTTTGATGGAGCATTTCAAATGGACTTGTTATGATATTTTTAATGTTTTTGTGAGGTTTGGGGGGGTTACAGGTAATGAGGATAGTAGCATCAAAAGGTCTTATAGCCCTGCCACCAGGAGAGTAACTGACTCTTTCTTTTTTCTATTTTTTCCCCTCACTTGAAAAGGGGGAAAAGTGGTGTGGAAAAAATAATGCTTAAATTGCACTTAAAAGATAAGAATCTTTTTGCATAATCTGGTGTGAAAAAGTATGTAACAACTGCACAATTTAATGTGAGTCCATCTTTCACCAGCAGTACATTCCTCTCATTAGTTTCCACCAGATAGCTTCATTTTCTTCCTTCTATTTTTTTTTTCCCCTATTTCATCTAACCTCTCCATTTTCTATCTACACGCACTGTGGTTCATCCTAGATCACATCAGAACCAATCTGGGCTCAAAAAAACCCCCAAAAAACAAAAGCCCAACAACACTGGTGGAAGGTAGTATTGGTAACTCTTTGCTCCACCTGTAAATCCTAGGATAGGTTGTGAATCTTAGAAAAGCTTCCTATGGGAAAAGAAAACAAAACAAAACTGATTTTTGCTATCTGATAGTTCAAGCTAGATTTTTTACTGAGATTTTGGCAGGGTTTGTTGAGTGGGTCTAAATAAGGAGTCACCAATGACCAGTTCAGTTACACTGTCATTTCTACCACATGATAAGTTTGTCCCTTGCAAACTTAGGAAAGCCGATGCCTTTATTTCATTTTCACTTAGCATAGTTGCAAAATTAGCCTTAAATAACTTTCCCTGGTTCTTAATTGTATGCTAATTAGGTGTTTATTGAGTATTTCTTCCTTCACACACCTTCTTCCAACCCTTTCAGTTGAGCTCAAGCCCCAACACTGTTCACAGCAGCTGGTGCTCACCCATTCCCACCTGCCCTTATCCCAGGGATGGCTACCCTGCAGGTAAGTGAGCATGATGTGAACAGAGGTTTAGCTGGCGGGTCTTTCAATGGCACTTAACATATTCCTCTGAAACATAATAAGCCAGTAGGTTAAGTGTGGAGCTCTATTTTGGTAGGGTGTTTCTACCACAGGTGGTTTCTTTGGTCGGTTTTGTGGCACCTCCGTAATGTACAGCTTTAAAGTGTCTCAGGAGAGTAAAGGCTGGTGTTTCCATCAGTGGGGAGGAGCAGCATCGTATCAGGACTTGGGAGCAAGGAGTGTTGTGGTCTTGGCTCATAGGAATGTTTGCCATGTAGACAGTTGTAATTTACAGGGAATAAAAGAATCAATTTAGATAACAGAAGAACAAGGCCAAGCCTCATCTGTCTCTTTGTCACCCACC
>NW_010321041.1:50056-56165 GCF_000700745.2 Antrostomus carolinensis | reverse complement strand
TGAAATAAACCACCAAAACCTTTCCATTAACAAGCACACCACCATCATCAGCTGGAATGCCTTCAGCTGCTTTTTCTAACCAAGAGGGCTTGGCTAGATGAACTGTAAAGCTGTTATAAAAGAACGATTTCTATGCTGGCATATAAAGGATATTGCTACTATGCATTACAAAGAGTGTATTTTTTTTTTTTTTTTAAATGTGTACCTGAAGTCTCCCAGTTGTGTTAGTGTAAAAGAAGGATTCATGAACGAAAACAGATACTCCTCTGTTGTGCTTATATCAGTGGCCAACCACCCAGAATAAATTAAAAAAATGCTAATTTGTTAGGAAAAGATAATGGCTATTGTAGTACTTACAACAACATAGATATTAATGGTGTCAGTAACCTTGGTGTATTTAATAACTGAAAGAAGATTAATATTATGTTTAACTTTTTAAAAAATGGGAAGGAGGACTGGGGTGCTATAGGCCAATTAGCCTCATCTCAGTCCCTGGAAAGGTCATGGGCATAGCCTCTTGAAACCCATTTCCAAACATAAAAGACAGGAAGTTAATCAGGAGTATTTAACATGTATTTACCAAAAGCAAATATTGCTTAACCAACCTGTTTGTATTCTGTGATGAAAAGCTATACCGATGAGGAATTTCATATAGTTTGACTTTAGCAAGACTTTTGACACTATCTCCCACAGTATTCTCATGTAGAAAATGAGAAAATCTGAGCTAGATGACAAAAATGTTAATTAAGTTAAAAATTAGCCAGACTGCCAGGCTCAGAGGGCAGCAGCCACTGGTTTGACATCTAGTTGATGGCTGGTAATGAGTAGAACACCTCAGGTATTGATACTGTCCAATATCCTTCTCAGGAATCTTGATTACACCACCAAGTTTATACTCCATGAATCTGCTTACAGAACAAAGATGGGTGGCAACGAAGGATAACACTCTGAATAGCACAATTTCAGTCCAGGGTTGGTACACTTGAGGGCTGGGCCCACAGAAGTCCCATGAAACTCAGTAAGGAGAGCTGCAAATTTCTCCAGTTGAGGCAGAGTCAGCCCATGCTGTAGTATGGGCTGGGAGCTGATGAGTAAGAAGTCCTGATGAAAAGTATAACCTGAGGGTTACAGGGCAAGACAAGTTGCATTTAAGACATTCTTGGCAATGGTGTGGATGCATCTAGAATACTATACCTAGTTTCACTTCATCCCACTACCTTCACTTAAGCAACAGAAGGGAGTCCGATTCAAAATAACTGGGCATATAGGTGACATGACCTACTTGGGGAAGGTAAGGGAATTGCCTCGTTTACTTTTGTGAAAAGAAGGCCAATGAGTGCTCAAATAACAACATGCAGCTACCTAGACTATTACAAAGATGATGGAGATTTTGTTTGAGGAATGACAGAAAACACAAGGGCCAAAAGTCACAGATTTTGAGCAGGGCAATTCAAGACTGACATTTGGGAAAAAAACAAAAACAAAACAAAAAACCCCAAACAAAAACAAACAAACAAACAAAACAGACAGACTGTAGAGTTCCCTTCTTTGGAGGCTTTCAAGATTTGCCTAGACATAGACATGACCTGATCCAGCACTGACAGTAGTCCTACTTTAAGCCAAAGTTTGAAAGACATGACCTGCAAAGGTATCTTCAAGCCAAAATTTCTATGATTATATGACATTTTCCCCTCCTTATTTCACAAGACTGTGTAGACCTTTTATTACCAGTCAAATTAAGCTTTTGGAGAGAAGATGGACTGCAGAGGAAAAGATTCAATCTCTTAACTTTTACTTAACCTATTAAATGTTACTATTTTCTGAGAGACTGATCAGGAGCTGGTACATGTACTTTAGTCTAGTTGGAGACTAAGTAAGATGGTACCAACCCAATATCTGCAGCTACACTGTGAAACTGTTTTCAGGTAATTTTTTTCCTCTTGGAAGGAAGGAG
The DNA here is from genome assembly GCF_000700745.2 of Antrostomus carolinensis. Classification (NCBI taxonomy): domain Eukaryota; kingdom Metazoa; phylum Chordata; class Aves; order Caprimulgiformes; family Caprimulgidae; genus Antrostomus; species Antrostomus carolinensis. The sequence continues at coordinate 54,211 of NW_010321041.1, read as the reverse complement.
ACATACTGGGGCCAGTCATGCTTGTTCCTGCTGGAATGAGTTCTCTTTATTTCAGTAAAACTGGAATCTCTGAACTTAGTAGCTGCAGTGAAGGTTCTGCAATGGAAAAGCAGCAGAGGTAGGACTATGGCCTGAAGCAGGTGTGCTCTTCAGCACCAAATGCATGTTTGTTATTTTTTTTTTTTGAGATTCTAATTCAATTCTTTATCAGGCATACCTACATAAGCTTAATCACCACTACATCATCTTCTGCCACATCTCATTCAAATGTAAACACTTTTGTGCCAATAGTTTAATCCATGTGCATTTCTTCCTCCAATCTTTTTCTTCTCCTCCATGGTCTTTCTCTCTTTAATTGTAGTATTCATGGCAAGAGGAAAGAAAGAGCTTTGATCCATAGTTTAACTAGTCCATAATCAACTGCAGTTTGCTAGTTTCAAACACATGCTTATTTGCAGGTCTTTACTCGAAGCCCAGAATAAATTCCTCTGCAATCGTAGCCAAAGTCAGTCTTTATTTTCTGCTGTTTCCTGATTGCTTTCTAAGTGTACAAAACTTGAAGGTTTCAATCATAAAAACTTATCAGTTTAGACTATAAGACTATCTATGCTTGGACTTCTCATTTCTTCTTGATTTGATGAGCATACTCTGGCAGAATACAGATTTGAATGTGTGCATAACTGTAATGTGCATACATACCAATTATTTCTTGGTAGGTTGCAGTCTAAACAGTCTTATTATGCTACTAGGTATCACCAGATTTTACTTGTATTTATTGACTTTCATATCTAAAGTCATCTCCTAAAATAAACAAAGGAAAAACCTAACTAAAAAACAAACCTGAAATTTGGTATCTAATCTCAAAGGTACAATCACAGAGATAAAGTAATTTGTGTTCTTTCCTTATGTAAGAGCTCCTACATATAAAAGAGATATCCTGAAAGGAAAATACAGTTCAAAAGAATGCATATTCTAATGTATAAATTATTTTGTTTAAGTTAAACAGCTTGCTCTAGGAGCTTTTCCATATTTTTGGTTTTTTTCCTAATAAATTAGAAGATATAATAGTTTCTGAGAATGTAGTTCAATTTTGTTTATTTACTTTAAAATTGATATATTAAAAAAGAATCAGAATATTAAACGCTAGTTTAGAAGTAGAGGTAGATCAGATAAAATATAGTTTTTTAGTCACATAAAATGACTACCTAATGTTTATTGTAATTTGGCGAGTTATAGGCCACTGTTAGATAATAAACCTAAAAGAGCATTGTTGTTTTCAGATTTTATATAGCGTCTTAAAGAAAAATCTTAAACAGATATGGAGTTCTATGCTATATATTATGTACATATATATACTTATTGATACTACACAAACTTAGTGATACAGTGAGTCAGTAAACAAAAGAAATCATTAATTACTGGAGGTTATCATACATTTCCCATTGAAGCAGGGAAAAAACAACACTTCAGATGCCATTTCTGACAAACACTACCAGGTGACAACTTTTTAACAGTCTATACATTTTATTAAGATTATGAATAAAACCAAAATTTTGCCCTTCTTCAAAACAAATTAAAAGAAAAATAGTCGCTAATTATATTGCCCTTGATAGAAAACTGAATTTCTACCACTAATTTTCCCCACTATCTAATTTTTATTTCATAATTCAATCAGCTTGTACCAGAAAAATCCTCAACTGTGCCTAATGCACCATGTCTAGTAGACTTCCTATTGGAGAGAGTTTCAGGAAACAAACCTGAAGATTGCTAGGACTGCATATCAATAATCTAGAAATTTATTTTTTCAGTTAAAACTGATTTGGTTTTTCAAACCAGGCAAGACCTACAGTGAAAAACTGATGTTTGTGTGACACCTCTCTAGGGAAAATATTTCAAATGACACAATTAAGGCATTGCACAAACTTCGTATCATTCTATTTTTTTAAAAGTTTACCATACCAAGATTACTTCAGTGCTTGCAATGTCAATATAGTACTTAGAGTCCCATCTTAATTTCTGATTCTAGCCAGCTGCAGATATTGAAAACTGTTGAGACATTTACAAAACATAACACAAAACAAATACTGTAGATTTTTAAATAAATGTCCTCTAAAAAAAAAAAATCAATTGAACAAAACCTATGGAAATCCTGTTGTTTTATACAATGACTTGAAAGATATTGTCCTTGAAATTCTTTATGTGACCAAAGTTTACGGACAAGCAAATGTTTTTTAGAAAAAGCCTTTCTTATACAGACAAGTTGAAACACTAGTACTTCTATATTTGTTTTAAAATAAGAAAGAATATTTTCCCTTGTGTTTTTATACTTCTTGTGACTATTTTGTATCATAAAAATTGAGCGCATTCATTTAATTATTCAAAATACCCTCAAGGATTCTAGTAAACTGTGTCTTCCTGCCTGAGCTATCAGTTTTCATATGAAGCATAGTTCTTTTTTTAACTTGTGAACTGTCACTCAAGATATGAGGTAGTAACATTTCTTATGGTTGCAAAAAGTCAGTAGATTGGAATTCTGTTTAAGGATCTTAAAAAATAACATATTAAACATTTGCAACTATCACATTATATGACTTGTTAATTTAATATGCCTAAATAGTGAAATATTCTTTTAAAGATTATGCTGTAAGTTTTATGATTTATTGCTGATTTTGTCAAGAATCATTATAAAAAGGTAAAATCATTGTTAGCATTATCTGTGCCACTTGTGTACATGCACTCAGAATATATATTTTAGAAAGAAAAAAAAAAGAATACCACATATATCATGAAGTTTTGAAGACAGTAACAGCAAAAATATTAAAGGTGATGTGTGTTTGAATCACTTGTGTAGTATGCTTTAGTACTCCATATGGAATTCTGAATAAATAAGAAACACATTACATCTTAAAGTACTGTGAAATTTTAAATCTTGTTCCAGGTGTTGGATTTTATTTGGGCATTCATGTTTTGGGTAATACTGAATTAAATATTCTCTGTGTGTGCCTAGAAAAACTGAAATGTTCTGTTACAGGCACATTCCCAACTGTGCAGTCATTGCATCTTGTATAATGGAGACATGAACGTGATTCCCAGTAGCTATTCTTGTTTGGCTTCTGTTTCATGAAGTCAGACAACAACTTAGCTAGAAAAATAAAACCAAAAAATAAACCAATATATACATAGGGTAGAGGCATCCTGTGTCTTTTCAGGCAATGAATTTTTAAAAGGTTTGCTTAAAAAAACAAAATATAACAATTGGCAATAGCCATTCAGATATAAACTTTAAAATGGTTTTATTGCGAGGCTGGGCAGCTGGGTGATTTTTACTAGATTTGTGTTTTGCTTTTGTGTGTGTTTTTTTTTCCTACTAGTTTTTAGTGCCTCATTTCCAGGCGCTGTTGTCTGCATTTTTGTAGAAAATGCTAATTCTCTGGCAGATTGCACTTTATTGTTGAATTTTAGAACTTTAAAGTGGTAAAGAGAATGTGCAATTTTAACTAGATGCAGTACTACCATTGTAAATATCACTAGTAAAATGCAACAAGACAGAACATGTATGTATTAAAAAAAAAAGCAACCATGTTTGCAACATGTTTCTTGGTGCCTTGCATTTCTTCATGCTCCACTTTTAGAGTCTCTCACCTTTTTCATTTTTTGCTATGTCTGTTTTGCTACTTAATTTGCAAAATGCCTCTGTAGATATTTAAAATGATTTGATATAATGTTTGAATATCAATATAAATATTCACTTGAGTGATAGAAAGATAATTTTTCTCTACTTTTGCCCAGCAGCACTAGGGGACACGGCTATAGCAGCTATTCCATCAGGCATATTGCACATGTTAAACATTTTTAGAAACATTATTTGTTTGTTTTAAATACTCATTCCAAATCCTGTGATCTTGAGAGATTCCAGCGCAGAGCTACAAAGATGATTAGGGGAGAGGAGCATCTCCCTTATGAGGAAAGGCTGAGGGAGCTGGGTCTCTAGCCTGGAGAAGAGGAGACTGGGGGTGACCTCATTAATGTTTATAAATATATAAGGAGTGAGTGTCACAAGGATGGAGCTAGACTCTTCTCAGTGACAGCCACTGATAGGACAAGGGGCAATGGTTATAAGCTGGAACACAGGAGGTTCCACTTAAACTTGAGAAG
>NW_010321041.1:25771-49902 GCF_000700745.2 Antrostomus carolinensis | reverse complement strand
GAGGTCCCTTCCAATCCCTAACATTCTGTGATTCTGTGATTCTGTGATATTTTTTCCTGGCAATCCACTTACAGCCACCATTAGAAATAGCATGCAGGGTTAGATGGTTCTTGCTTGAACCAGAACATCCATTCTTGTATTTTCCCGTAACCCAATACACACACACACACACACACACACACACACACACACACACACACACAATGAAAAACTCTAAATTACTCATGCTTCACTAAATGTAAAGAACAAAGCAGGTGATTATGAAATCAGTAAGTCATGCAGAACCCATCTTGCTATCTACATATAAATGGAGGGGCATCTGTTTTCACACAGAGGAGACAGAGAAAAAGAATACTGCATACGTATTCACAGCACATAGGAAAGTGAGAACCTATTGTTTTATGACTTTCCTGTTTCAAGAGATTCTGATGTTAGAGTGAATTCAAGTAATTCCTTCCATATCATAAAAAGACTTTCTTCTTACACTCAGTGCTCTGAGAAACAGATACATAGTTTTGTGTAATGTGTACTCTGCAACTTTGGTCAGACCTTGCAAGCTGTCTATCAAGATCTAAATGAAAGGAAGCTTTCCAGTTAACAATCTTCCAACAGAAGCACACTTTTTCTGTTACATGGCACCTAAGACCTGATTTTGTCTCAAAACAAATACTTTAGTATTAAATCACTCTTTGGGTTGATGGGGGCACAGAGCTGTGCAAATGTTCCACATGTTAAGCCTTTTGAAGTACAGGAGAACCTTTTGAGTATTGCCTGGAGGTACAGTTGACATGAACAGCTTCAAAGCATAGTTCTTTTTCCTTTGGGATGAAGGACTGAATGTACAGTACTGATAAATAACATTTCTGTTTAAAAGTTAGTTTCTTATATATGGTAGTGTCATGTTTTTTTTTGTCACCTATCTGACATAGGGAAAATCATAATGCAATATACATTTTTGGCAGCAATAGCTGGAAGCATTAACAGTGTTTTCTACCACTAATGCTGGACAAAGGTCTGTCATAAGATTGTTGACATTACTTTCACCTGATCAGACTAAAATCACTGCACAGATAATCCCTCTCGAGATGACTTCTGAACTCAGTCAGGAGGAAGTACCTGAAATGCACATTTGAAAGAGGCTCAATGAAAGCATGAGTAGGGAGGAAGGAATTTTTTAATTACTATTTTTACTTTTTTAAATCCCAAGCCAAACATACTGAATGCTCTGGGACCAAAAGATGCAAAATTGAAGAAACAACTGTGGATTAATCATAATGAAAAAAATCTGAGTATTTTATGAGGAAGAGTTTCTCTTCGTTAACATACTTGGAAAAACTATGAAAGGGTTTCAGAATTCATATTACATACTCACTATAATATCAACCATATGTAGGTTGGGTTGAATTGTCTTCTGAAAGCCCCCCTGAGCCCAATGATAGCTTTATTATTAATTTGTTAATTTATATAGCATTTGTTGTTGTGTCAGCCAGTTCCTTTAATTAAGAAAACTAAAATACAAAGCAAGGTAGGTGGGCTTCCTTTCAGATGGTAATCTGTTTCCTGAAGCCCTGATTCAGTGGCAGTCTGCCCAGGATAGAACTGATTTACAACTCCCAGCACCCCTCTCATTTCCAATGAGTTGTTTCAATTTTAAACCAAGGGTTTGAAGACAAAAAGATATTTCAGATAATACAAAATTCAAGGGCTATCCCAAAGGGCATTTTTCATATTCACTTCAGGAAGAAGCCTGCAGGGTTGTTCATGTAATTGATTCCCACATAATTCAAGAAAAGCTGAACCATTCACTATACTACTGGGTGAAATATCACATACATCATAGCTGAAGCTGCCAGTGCTGCCCACAGTTAAGGTAGCCTGACACTCATTACGGGGCACTTCTCATTACTTGCTATTTCCAGTTTTACCAGCCACAATAATACAAACATCCAAAGCCAGATCCCCAAAAAAAGGAAACTCTAAACAATACTGGATTTTGTCCTTTCTCCTGCCCATTCCACAGTAATAGGCTTCCTCATTTAGATGTTTGTGGTGTTTTGCTGGAGTAGGAGCTATTCCTCCCTTCCTTATTTTTCAGTTATTCTGCTTTTCCATCTTCCATGTCAGAACTATTCTCCAATCTGTACATGAGTTTCGTTCAGATTGATTAAAGCAAGTGAAAGGCGTGGTAGAAAATGAGGAGTGTTCACATCAAAATGTTCACAGTGCAGGAGCAAACATGACTTAATAATCTTTTTAAGTTTCTTATTTCCACCTTGTACACATAGAATGGTAGCAGCTGAAGAAGGGTAAGAAAGAGACTTATGTCTGTCTTCTGAAGCATATCAACATAGAAGAGGCAGTCAGCTGAAAAATGTCCTTCCCCTGGACCCCCTCAGGAGAAGAAATTTATATGAAGTATGGCACTTCTTTTTGCAGGATCACAACCATATCTCACATCAACTTACCTTATTGTAGTCTTACATAACTCATGAAAACCTTTGTAATCTTGGCAACTCTAAAAATCCTGATTTTAATTGTTTGCAATTTTCCTGACTCGATTCCATGAACAGCTCCTCCTGGTGGCTAATGCTGGGCTTAGAAGCACGTGCAAGGTAGTCACCCTCACAAAGTTTGGAGTAACTTTCCAAGCAGAAGAGAGCAAAAATAGAAGAAATTTCATTTAATTTAGAAGATTCATTTGTGAAAAAAAGAAAAGATACTGCCATCAGCAGGGACGCCTTCCACTAGACCAGGTTGCTCAAAGTCTCATCCAACCTGACCTTGAACACTTCCAGGGAGGGGACATCCACAGCTTATCTGGGCAACCTGTTCCAGTGTCTGACCACCCTCACAGTCAAGAATCTCTTCCTAATATCTAATCTAAATCTACTATTTTCCAGTTTAAAGCCATTTCCCCTTGTTTCATCATTAACTGCCCTTAGGATAAGTCTTTCCCCAGCTTTCTTGTAGGCCCCCTTCAGGTATTGGAAGGCTGCTATAAGATCTCCCCAGAGCCTTCTCTTTTCCAGGCTGTACAGCCCCAACTTTTTCAGCCTGCCCTCATAGGAGAGGTGCTCCAGCCCTTGGATCATCCTGGTGGCCTCTTCTGGACTCATTCTAACTGGTCCATGTCTTTCTTGTGTTGGGGGCTCCAGAACTGTACTCCAGGTACTCCAGGTGGGGCCTTACGAGAGCAGAGTAAGGAGGGAGAATCACCTCCCTTGACCTGCTGGCCACGCTTCTCTTGATGCAGCCCAGGATACGGTTGGCCTTCTGGACTGCAAGCGCACATTGCCGACTCATGTTGAGCTTCTCGTCTACCACCACTGCCAAGTCCTTCTCTTCGGAGCTAAACTTTCCAAATATAGTTCTGAAAAGTACTAGAAGGTAAGTTTCCTGATAAATGGCCTGATGTTAAACAGTGCTTGTTTCAAGAAAAGAGTGTTTTTGAGTACTACATTGAGCATCAAATCCAATTGAGTTCACAAACTGCACATAGTAAAAACACCATCCTGAAATTTTAGGAAATCAATGTGTTTTAACTAAAGCAGTTATATGACAATATTCATACTAACCTGCAATGAAAAGTTCTTCCAGGTCCATCAACACATACGCCTCCATTGTAACAGAGAACTGAGTTCAGTGTGGGCTCAGTGCAAACATTAACATCAACTTCACAAAATCTGCCAGTGTACCCACTCAGGCAAGTACAAACAAATGCATTGACTGCATCTTGACAAGAACCTCCGTTAATGCAGGGAGCAGATTCACATTCCTGAGGAGAGAAATAATAATACGTTGACTACACAGCTTTAAAACTTTGAACTTTGTTGATATGTTAGACTTTTTGGATTGTCTAATGAGAAAAAGTATTGAATTTGGGGCAAATTTTTATTATATATAAATCCTCTGATTACAACTCATACTCATTTTCGTAACTATGCTTGTTCCTACTAATTAATCTTGGAGAAATGCAAATATATTTTTCTGTAATCAATCTTACAGCTATAAGTATGTGCTTCTTACAATTGTAGTTTATACAAGTTTTTATACTAGGGCTTACTGCACTGAAGAAAGCTGAATTAGTAAGACAGTTCTGGAGAGAATAAAATTACTCATATTAATCAACGCACACAAGGCTTTTATCAAATATTTTCTGATTAATGCTTTCTTATTATCAATTAATGCGTAACATTGCAAATAGAAACATGTAGAAATGTTTATGTGTTCACATAATAACAATTCCCACTGATAAAGCTTATGAGAAAGTCATCAAACTCAAACCATGCAAAGTGGCAGCAAATTAAAGTTTCTCTAGAGTTACAGGAGACTTTGGTCAGTGCAGTTGCCAGTGCAAAAATGTGTTTTAGCCTTTCAGCACAGAAACTTAGTTTTTGCCTATATCCCAAAGCAGTTTTATTTTGCTGCTGTCCCCCAAATAGTCTACCTAAATCCAGCATTTTAAATTTATTCTCACACGCTGTAACTTTAGAAGGTTTAATTCTTTAAAGATATCCAAGGGCATTCAGATTCCTGCAGGTACTACAGATGCTTTGACAGAATGTAAATTCAGATATCCATGTGGAATTATAAGAAAACAACTTATTTTCCTATAAGCTATCTATCTGGATGTCTATAGGATGAATTATTAGTGAGCATTACATAAAGTAATTGAATTAAACGTCCCATAGGAAGATAGGGATAGTTCTACAGACTGCCAAAAATCCTATATCTAGGTTATAGTAGTAGTCTTTTGCTATATTAATTACATCTGTTGTTGGCAAATGTGAAGTCTTCTTTGTTTTGTTTATAAAAATAAATCTCAATTCACAGTTCCAACTTTGTTTAGTTTTTTTTTTTTCTATTCCACTAACTTCTCTGGTCTAGTCTTCTTAATTTGAATTCATTTGTATCCCTCTGCTAGTTCTGTTTTTACAGCTTTATTCATTAGCGGAGTAAATTAAAAATCTATCAATTAATGGATCAAATTTTGACCTAATTATAATTCAAAAGTTAAAATTAAAAAAAAAATTCAAAACCATCAACGTAACTAAGGATAAGTTCAAAGCTTAAATAAATGTTCATAGCTTTGCCTCAATATGTCAACACAGTGATACCAACCTGAAAACTTAATGTTTAACCTTTTAATTTTCTTCTATGGAATGTATTGTTCTTGCAAAATCTTACAAAACTGCTCATAGTAATTAGTTTTTACAGTAACATAAAAACCAGAAAGTTTGTAGGTAAGAAATCACACTTATCACTTTCCTGTATACTTTCATGCACTGCAGTTAAAAGTTCATCATTAAACTTGAAAAAAAAAAACAGAGTACACTGTGTTATCTGAGAAGGGCTAGCCTGAGTACACTGTGTTATCTGAGAAGGGCTAGCCTGCACTGTCCTTAGGCAAGAAAACTGTTTCAGTGAACAAACACACAATTATGTTAAAAATTCCACAAATAACCTTATCCCAAAATAGGTGAGCTACCACACTACCGCCAAATGCTGTAATTCATAGTCTGCAAGGACATTAGATGGCAAACTGAAGTTATAACACAGTTGTGACCAAGTCCTGACTTTACAGGTTGGCATTAGGGGACAGCTGGCTCACATAAAATCCCCAGCTACCTTTATTCCTTGAAGACAAGGTTACCTAACCAACAATGCTACCTCAGTTCTGTTGTCCTTTTTTATAATGGAAATCTTAACTATAATCCCCAACTACACAGTTCCCAAATCAGAGCAACATTGCAGGGACTCAACAATCCTAGAAACATTCCCTCTCTTCACCAGTACAGTATGGGAAAGACTTTGACAGGCACCTCAGGTGCCCAGTTCCCAACCTGATAGTGTGCTCCCCACCCCTCCTCCATCCCCCCTCTCCCTCCAGTTTAAGCCAAAACCACCAGTGGAGGTTGCGATGGTCACACCTCACTTACTTATCCCGGATTTTGGGGGATGGATGGCAACATGGCAGACAAGGGCTGTCTGGAACAAGATGTCTTGCTGGTAAGTGATCTTGCTCTATAAATAGTGAACAGCCCACGGCCCACTGGGCTTTCCTCAAATGACAGTGGGCTGCAGGCCAGGATCTCCCCTTGAGCAGGGATGCCTCCTAAGGTTACTCCTCCAGGACGAGAGATTCCTTTCCACAACAGATTCTTGGTAAGTGACAGCAAGCTAACCTTTGAAATCTTCACTAAGTGGTAGAAAGGATTGATTGTGCACATATAATCCTTTAGACAAGAACTGTTGACCAAGTCTGTGACTAGAATTGGGTCCAGTTGCACCTAGACTCCTCTCTGAGAAGGAGTTTAGAAAGCAAGGGAGTCCTTTCTGAACTTTGTGGCTCTCCCCAAAAGTTTTGTCTAACCTTGTCCTCTCTATAGTAAATAATCCAGTGTACCTTGCCACTGAATCTTGTTAAACTACTGTCACATTTACTTTGAACTATATTGAAGTATATTGTTGCTTCTCTCTTACAAGTGAAGTGCACCTCTCACGCTCTATTTGTGACAGATATCCTACCTTTTCTTGCCTAGAAGTGATCAGATCCTGATAAAGGAAAATTCCATTTGAATAACTAAGAAACCTGAAAATTACAAAAATAGTATTCACAAAAATGGGTCATTTCAATTCTTCCAAAACACAAATTTGTTAATATGTAAAAGTGTCACACATAAATGAGTGAGTTGCTCATTTATTTATACTTCATTTTGTACCTTCTTATTTTCAATGGTTCTTTTTAACCTTTACTAAATCTGAAATGCTATTTTGAAATGGAATTTAAAAATGTATCATTTTGAAGCTTCAAAGACAAAGTCTTAATCTTACAGTGTCTTCCAAAATTTTACAAATTACCTGTTCGAGCAAAACCAACAGATATCACTACCACTCTTGCAGTTAGTGAGAGCAGTACAGGCTTGGTCTCTTAGAAATTTACAAGATTTGGTCAGTAGCTTGATTCATCTGTCAACATTTAAAGCTAATAGAATGAATACTGTTCATCTGCTGATAAATATGCGTGACTGCAATTTTTTACCATTAGAATCAAATGTATGCCAGTAGCAGAAAAAAACCATATTTTAATGCTTCACTGATCATGAGGTCAGTTTCACTCTTTCATTTTCCTCTTTCCTGTCCTCTCCTCAATCTCATTTCTGGGGGAAAGGAGGTATACAGTGTTGTGAGCAAAAGGGAAGCTCTGTTATCATCACTATACTTTCATACTGTTCCTGAAGTTGGCACCTTTATGGCAATTAAAAATCTGTAGATTATGTTACAGAACAGAAAGGTACACTCCAATCTTGATCAGCAATCCAGGCCTGAAGCCCAAAAGTAATTTGACTTTCATTTCCTAGTGAAATCAAAAGGAAGTAAACTTCTTCAGGAATTGCCACTGGTTTCAGATTATGAATATTTCAGGTGCTGTTGTGGTTTATGATGTTCTTAATTCCTTCCTCTACTCCCTGTTATTTCCTCACCCCAAATCATGCTGCATTGTCTTCTTAGTTGTGTTAGAATGGTAGATTAAAATACTTGTTAAAAAAACAAAAAACAAAAAACAACCAAAAAACCCAGAACAAATAAACATTTTTAATGGTTTTTGCAAGTCAGTTTCCTAATTTGTTTCTCACCACATGACCCATAATGCAGGTATAACTTGGGAACTATTATGGAGGAGAAAACTACTTGAAGATTAGGACATGTCAAATTCTTAAGTCAGTACTGACACTTAGAAGGAACAGCCAGAAATCACTGAAGTCTAACTGAAAGTTTTAAAATCTAGCTATATTAAAAAAAAAATAAGAACAGGATAGATTGGAAAGTAATCTGTATTTTAGAAGTAATAATGTTTGATAAGGCTTTTTAGAAAGTTGTTTTCCAAGTATATTTAACTTGAACTACTAATGCTTGTGGAAGCAGGAGCAACTGTCTGCAGAAGTTTGTCCTTTGTTAGTGTGACATCACCTCTCTTTTAAATAGATTGGTGCAGTAATAGTGAGAAGAGGTAACCGTAATTCATTGCCTTAAGATTCCAAATGTCACAGTGGACACCAGTGTATTTAAAAAAGTAGGCAGAAATCAGTATTTCCTTCTGACAGATAGGGTATTTGAAAGATGATTTAATACAAGGACGCATAAAAGGATAAAAGCAGCATAAAAGGGTGTCATAGGTGGGACTTTATAAATTTAATATTGACACTGGACAAGAAACACATGAAAAAGTTTCAATGGAAGGTGAGGAAATAACTGTGAATGTACTAGGATCAGGAGTAGTTAATGCAGCTAGCGGTTCCTGAACAAAACTTCTGATACATCTATGTGAATAGAGCAAGTACTTCATTACACTCCAGCATTTCTTCCTATTATGACTTTGTGTAAATTCTACTACCAATTTGCTAGCAATGAATGATTTAAAAACAAACAAACAAACAATTAAACTTACTCAAAGAATAAAATAACTCACTCAAAGAATTAAAATTAATCTCCCCCCAAAAATCACAAAATTACTTTCAGTTCCTTGTTGGAGTTCACAGCAAAAATATTCAATTAAGAAGGCAGAGAAAGTGCTGAGATCTCTAGGTACCACCAACAGGTCATAACAGTGGAAGATTGAGGGGCATTAACGATGAGGACAGCTTTTGTCTCTTTGACTTTTTTGTCTGATTCCTCAAGACTAGCTAGAAACAGTGAGTACTCCTTTTTTATTATTCTCTCAGATTCTTAATTTCTTTCAAGCAACACTTTCACTTTTAGTCTCCTCTGAGAACACAGAAAACCTCATCCTTTCACTGGGGCCTCTTTGGCTCTCTCAGGGTGTGAACAGGAGGGATAAGGATTTCCTGTTGCTGCATCACTGCGAGGGCTCTGTCCATGTGCTTCTCCAAATTACACAATTAGCCTGGACTCACAGGCCTATTGTACTCTTTTGCCTGAGCAATGACACACTGTTCTAGGCCTTGCTGATTGCTTCCTTTAAGAAAAGAAACTGAGATAATTCACATATCTCTCTGGTGCAGTCCTATGAAAATAACTTTAGATAGCAAGGTTTTGTTTAGAGACAGGGGCTGCAGGGGCAACCTCAGTGAGGAGAGGCCAGGGCTGCCCTGTGCTGGACACAGCCAGTTCCAGTTGGCTCCAATGGGCACACCACAGAGCATGGCTGAGCCCCCCTGCCAAGATGGCAGTGCCTCTGGGAAAGTGTATTTAAGAAACAGCAGAAAACACTGTGCAGCAAAACATCAGAGAGAGGAGTGAGAAAAGTATGAAAACCAGTCCTGCAGACACAAAGGTCAGAGAAGAAAGAGAGGGAAGTGGTGCTCCAGGCAATCTCCACCAGAGACTCCACTGAAGCCCCCAAGAAGACCATTGTAAAGTTGGACCCCTCCAGTCCATGGAGGACCGCAGTGGAGCAGACAGCCACAGTTACATGTGTGAACACCATGCTGTGGAAGATGAACGTGCTCTGAAGGAAGTTGCAGCCCATAGAGAGCCCATGCTGGACCAAGTTCCTGGCAGGAGCTGCAACCTGTGGAGAGGAATCTGCCCAGGAGCATGTTTTCTGTCAAACTGGGAGGAAAGTGGTTTAGATATTAATTGATAGTAAATTAAATAAATCTTCTCCAAGCTGAGTCTGTTTTGCTTGCAACAGTAATTGGTGACCATGACCAATCTCTCTATACTTATCTCAATCCACAAGCTTTTCTTATTTCCTTCCCCTGTCCTGATGAGGGATGAGGAGAAAGAGTGCAAGAGAGGCTGGGTGGACATCTGGCAGCCAGCCAAAGTTAACTCACCACACCTGTTTATTCATATGTTGTAAAACTTTTTTTCTGTCATATCAGAACAAGTAACCTGTCCAAACTGAGCTGTATCGCCTAGCTTTTCCTGTGGCCATCACTGCGCATTTATCTTCCCTTTCTGATTTCTATTTTTTTTTCCTTCATGGGCAGCTGCAGCCACCCATCTCCAAGGAAACCAGAAGGCCAGAAGAGCTGCTCCTCAGGCCTCATCTTGTCAGGTTCTTCTTGCTCTAAAGAGGTTCTTTCCTTCTACCATCACCAAAAAAAAGAACGCCCCTTATTAACTTCAGTTGGGGTGCTCTGCTCATTCCTCACACATCATTATACCTGTAAATGATGTCCAGTACTCACACTTTGACAGCATACTAATACTCCCCTTCCGAGCTCATCTTTTAAAACACAGACAGCTTGAATTTGCTCCCTTATAAAGAAATGAAATTATTTAAGGAAACAGAAATTATATACTTGTGATTATACGCATAGAGTTTTTATCAACTTTTCACTTTGCAAATCTGACATCCTTTATTCTCATTGTAATATCTTTTGAGTTTTCTTTATCTGATCTCCTTAGAGTGAAAGAAGAGAGCTTCCTTTCAGTAGGCTTTTTTTTTTTTCCTGAGTCTGTTTTTTTTTTTTTTTTTTTTTTTTCCTGTGAATCATACACTTTTCCCATTTTGATCTAACAAGGAATCCTTTGAGTTTATGTGTTGCTAACAGGCAGTGACCTTGGAAAAGATTTGAAAGTTATAATGGACAAGCTATCAACATGAACTCCCATTGCAATGCTATGGACAAAATTGCTACTGCTATCCTTAAGTCTTCAGAGAGAGGAACTATGACTTACACTTAGACAGGTGATTATTCCTCTTTAAATGGCTAACAGGGGAAACTGAAACATTATGCCAAGTTATAGAATCTGTTTAATATAAAAGTTTTCAAAAAACAAAGACTATAAAATTATGAAGGTACTAGATAAAATGTTTTACAGTAAGCTAAGGAAAATAAAACTTAACAGAATTTTTAGGATATAATTTTTTCAAAAACATTATTACATCATATATCTCATTTTCACATGATACTGATGAAAACATAATATATATGGGTTTAAAATTATTAGAGAAATTAATGGAGTACAGACATGTTTCTAGCTATTAAAAGTAATCATCATTTTGAGTTTTTTGCTGTAAGAAGTTGCAGAACTCTTTGTGGCATTATGAGTGTTTTAGATTATTATTTAGTCTATTACCAAGAAAATTGAAAGAAAGAGAGATAATGGCAGTGCACAGTTATTTTCACAAGTATTATATATCATATATATAGAAAGTCAGTACAAAAATTACTAACTGATTTCCCAAATCCAGATATATCCACCTAGAGATGAAATTTAGCTTTACTACTGAGTCAGCCACTGTAAAACTGTCAAAAGTAGTTGATCTTCTACCTCCTTATATTTTTAATTAAAAACTGTATGTATCTCTAAAACATATACTTTAGACAAACATATGCTTTAGGCAAACATAAGTTAAATATAAGTATTAGTTACCATGGGGCCATAAATGAAAGGAATATACAGACTTCTGATAGGAGAATGGAATGATGATTTTCTGGCTTTATTTTTACTATGTTATTGTTATGGCACATGTAAGTCCTCTTTGATTTTCTTAACACAGCAAGACAATTTAAAAGTCAAGGCAAAAATATGGAAGAATACTAAGATTTCTAGTTATGTAACTCTTTGAAGGATAGCTTTTTTTAAGAATCCTTAGTTCAAACAATGCAAAACAAGATCCACTACCTTAACTAGGGCAAAATAATTTATTATTTCTTGTTCTCTGAATGCCATGGTGCAGTAAAACTTCTTTGTGCTAGGAAGGGGATGACTGTCCCTTAAAAGAGCCCACCTGTCATGCCACAGTCCACTGGTTCTGCTGGCACAGAATGGTTCTGAAATCTGAACTCTAGCAATCAACCTAGAAAGGCACAGCACTTTGCTCAAGGCATATTGCTCCCTTATCCAAATCCGTGGGCCATACTGACATCTGTCTTTGGAAGTGAGGTTAATCTGCCTAAGGAATTCCAACTTTCTATGTATCACGCTGTATCATATCCATAGTCACAATCCATAGCTTGAAATAATTATGAAGGGATGCATATTAGAAAATTAAACAAATAAAACCACCATTTTCCAAATGATGTGTCAGTTTAACTCTAGTTCTTAAAACAAAATCTAGAAACGCATTTTAGGATTTTTTTTTTTTCCATTTTCCTACAGAAAGGATTATTTTTCAATAGTCCTCCTTGGAAAATTTGCTTAGAAATAATAAAAAAAATATATATATAACAACACTCCAAAATCTATTTCTACAAAAGAGATTCAAGGAAAAAAAAAAAAATGATAGATGTAATTCTATTTAAGTGAAGTTTTGTTTTATATAAAAAAATATATTTATGAAGAGGTCTAATTCTGAACATAAATAACACACAAATCCACTATGAGGGGAAAAATTCTACTGGAAATATATGTGAGCTATTTACAAATCTGTCTTTTGACATACTTGTATGTATGTGGTGTATTATATGGTCTAATTTCCTGTGAATACTTATGATATAAAGTCTCAAGTATCATTTGCTGTTTGATTTCTTTGTAGATAACTATGAAGTAATTAATTGCAAGAGAAGACCTGAAGCAGAAGGTAGTGGCCTTAAACACCAATTCAGGGAGCAGAAGCAAGCATCCCGGTATTTGTTAGAATACTGGATTCCAGGTGGAAGCCACTGATTTATAGAAGTCAGAACCAGACACAGCTTTAAAACCTGAATTTGATGGAGTTGAAAAGAAATAAGAAAGGAATACAAAGATAGATACTGCATTAGAAAAGAAAGATGCTTTCAGAAGTCATGTTTCCAGTCATTTCATGCTAAGGCTGAGGGCAAAATTATTCTCAGGTCAAAAGCTGAGGTTTTTGTGATAAACAAGAGCCATGTGGTTAAGGGTTTGGATTAGAATAGAAAAACAATCAATCAAACAAACAAAAAAACCCCAAACAGATGGAAAGAAAATCAATGCTGTAAATACATGCTTTAGAAACTAATTAATGTGTTTTGCATGCACAAAATATGGTATACATATGGTTTATGGTTTTTAATGCACTCTGAATCTGGATTTTACAAAAAAAAAGTTAAATTTACAATATTACTTCATAGGAAATATACAATTTAATGTATTTTCTCACAGTGTAATTTATTTAATTTATCATAAGTGCAATCATCTGATGATTGCTATTAAGAGAGCAAAAGGCCCAAGTTTCCTTTGCTAAATTGAAAATAGCACTTAGTTTAAGCTGTATGGTTTGCTAAGTTACAGACTTTTCCATTCACATGAGAGTTTGAAGTGCACTCTTACTTTGGCATAAATCTCAATAGTATCACTACTGTGTAAAAGTCTGAGATTTACATTAAGAATTGAAATGAATGATCCAGATACCTATTTCTATTTTATGTTTACAAAATTATAAACAAAGTGTCTTTTTATAACCAGTAAAACTATTAGTCTATTTTTTCTATAATTTTTTGTTAATATTATCACATAATCATGTTGTTTAATTATTACCTTCTTAAAGATTTTTCATTTGGTGGAATAAATATACATAAAACATTTTGTGGAATGACCTGGGAAAACTTATTTCTATATTTCAGAATGGAGCTACTTTCATCCCACATAGTTCAATTCTAAAATCAGTTCAAAATGACAAAAATATTTTATTTGAAATTTTGGATTATGGACAAAAAGGAGAAGAGAAAAATAATAAAAATAAACCTTATTTTTAGACAACAATACAGTGCAGGAACATACTGGATCAGACCAGTGCTCCATCTGGCCCAGTATTTGTCAATAACAGCGGCAGAGAGAAAGCCACTTCAGGAAAATCATGTGAACTTTGCCACTTTCTACAGTCTATGCCCCATGCATCCTCTCAGCAAGAGGAACTGTCGAATCAGATGTGATAAACAGTACTTTCCTGACTACTTGATTTATCATTCATTTATCGACCTATTGTCCATGATTTGCCTAATTTTTCTGAACCTAATAAAAGATGACCTGTCTCTCCAGCCTTCTATGGCAGCAAGATCCAGAGGTTCTCTGTTTCCTGTGAAAGAAAGTAATTCTATTTACTTCAAATGTTTCTCTATTTTCATCATGTCACCCCAGTTCTTTTACCA
The DNA here is from genome assembly GCF_000700745.2 of Antrostomus carolinensis. Lineage (NCBI taxonomy): Eukaryota > Metazoa > Chordata > Aves > Caprimulgiformes > Caprimulgidae > Antrostomus > Antrostomus carolinensis. The sequence continues at coordinate 35,875 of NW_010321041.1, read as the reverse complement.
CAGAATTTGGTGGAGAAATTTTCGGCTTACCTTTATCTATCACAATCATCTTTTTCTAAACCTTAATTATATTCCCCTTGGCTTTCTCCTCTTCAAACGGAATAGTTTCAGCCATTTGAATCTCTCCTTACAAGGTAACTATAATTCCTTATTTTTCTTACCCTCTGTAGATTCTTTAACTCTACTACATTCTCCTTGAGATGCAAGGTCCAGAACTTTGCACAGTACCCAATATGTGGGCCCACTAAGGTTTTATATAGCAGTGAAATCATGGCCTCTGTCTTTTTCCCCATATACTTCCTGATCATGCCCAGCATTGTTGGTTGGGGTTTTTTTGCTTTGGTTTGTTTTTTTGTTGTTGTTTTGGGTTTGTTTTTTGTTTTGTTTTTTTTTTACTATTCTGCACTGTGACTGCACATTGAGACAACAATTTCAGAGAACTGTCAATGACTGCTCCAAGTCTTTCCTGAGTTGTAACTGACAGCTCTGAATTCAGCAGTAGGTAAGTATTAGAGTATTTTTCCTGAATACATTATCTTACACTGAAGCTTATCCACCACCTTTTCACACTCTCCATTTTGTGGGGTCCTTCTGGCATTCGTCAAATGCAAAGAATTCACTGAGCTAGCTTCTCTTGCTATGACCCTACCCTGTCTGAATGCCCATTATACACTTTAGCCATCAAGCAATACCACCAGTTCCCTACTTGGCTTCCAGGTTTTGACAGAAGTGAAGAGCTTTCTGTAAGTTAGAGTATCTTTTACAAGGTACTTTTAAATTTGTGTCTTAGCTTTTTGAACCTCCTGCCAATATCTGAAACAATGTGTTTTACTGACTTTTCTGTTCCTCCCATGTGGGCAAGCTTTCAATTTGTTAAAATGCCAATTTTTCCCTGTGGCAGCCCTCTTACATTTCCTCCTTAAGTCATTCAGGGGCCTTGTACCACTTTGTGTTCTTTATTTGTGGCATACATTTTACCTGGGATTTTAACACATTATTTGTTTAATAACCCCTACTCTACTTGCAAGTTTCTTGGGGTTTTGGCTTGCTCCTCTTAAGTTACTTGACAATGCACCTCATTTTCAAGTAATTTATTTTCCTGAAATTGAATGTTTTATCTGCTGGATTTGTTTGCCATAATCTCTCATGCCACAGTTGTAAACCATCTGTATTATAGTCACTAACAGACATAATCTCTGTCATTAACACCTCTTGAGCCAGCTGGTCTTTTCAGAGGCACATTGAACATTAGTCATGTCCAGATTTTAAGTTCTGTCATTCTTAAATAGTGCTCTTTTATACTTGTCAGCATTTCCCAAGCATGTAGTTTAAATGTTCCCCTACAATCATTTTAATTTTCATTCAATAGCCTGGTTCCATGACAATAAAGGTGCAATCCATTCTTGTACATGTTCCTCTAATTTCAAAAAGTTTTCCATTTTTAAATGTATTTTAATTCCTTTAGTCTATACCAGCATGCTACTCATGTACTGGGGCTGAATCTCTTGTCTGCATCTCAGGTTTCATGTGTAACTGTCAGTCTTTCAAAGAAAGCTAGATGCATGTCCTAGACTTCAGTGTCCTGACCAGCCTGAATTTATAACCTCAAGAAGATCCCTTCTACACCTTCTTCCATTCCTGGTTATCAACACAGGTCACAATTATCGGCTCCTTTCCAGTACACTGAAGTAATGTCTCTAGAAACATTGCGAGATCCACCATCTTTCCAAATGAAAAGCAGGTTACTCGATATGCAAGGCTGCTTTGATTACCTATGTACTTAATAATTGAATAGTCCTATCTTTTAAGACACTTTCTGTTACTAGAGCACCCTCGATGTAAGAGTGTATTGTGATATCAGTTGACAGGTTTTTCTTATGTTAGAGATCAGAAATATGCCTATCAGTGGAATGTCCTCCGCCCTAAGTTTTTTGTACTCTCTAGAAGCAGAGGGCTTACCACTTCAGAGGTGAAATTCCACTACAACATTCTTGTAGATCTCATTCATTTCTCCATTTCTCCAGTTTCTATTCTCAACTCTTCTATTACTTCTCCTTTTAATAGAATCTCCAATTCAGTTACTCCTTAAAATAAACTTATTAACTCAAGACCGGGAGGTCCCTACAGTGTTACACACAGTGAAATGGTCCCATGCATGGGTAATCACACATGTTTTGTTTTGCAGAAAAAAGAGAGGGGTATCTCCCTGTCCTCCTGCTCTTAAATTTACCTATCTGCACCTTGAGTATACACTACATTATTTTTTGGAAGTTTACATTTGTTTAGCTTATTTGAAGAAAGTTACTCAACCCTTTTTAAACTAGTTAGCAATAGGTAAAAAATACTCAAGAAGTGTGTGAAGAAGTCGCATGCACAAAAAAGAGCATCCAGATCATCTGAGGCTCTTTGGACGTTCTCCAGTATTTGCCATAACACGTATATGCTACACATATACAATTCTGGGGAGGGGGATTCTATTCTCTGTCTTAGCTATTATAGTCCATTAAGACCCAGTCATTACAGTCACTGGAGTCTAGACTCACTAACAAAATGCAGATGTCTATTTCAAAATCAGCTGAACAGCTATGCAGATCTCACCAAATATCCATTACATTTTCATTTACTGTTGTAAGTACATAGATAAATAGCTTTCACAAAGACACCGCAAGTTAGGCAAGCTGAATCATACTGTTCTTCCCGATCAAATCACAGATAATTGTATGGCTCTCAAGTCCCATGCCTTTTGTGCAATCTGGCAAGTCCTGGTGAATAACTGCTTATTTGCTCGTACTGGCTGAATATTGTTCTCTTGACTCCATATGTGCATCAGCTGTGGTGCCTTTGTGTAGAAAAAATAGTTGGTTTTCCTGATTTCTCTGTTGTTTGCCTTTTATGAAAAGTGAGATAAAACATCAGTAAAACTAGACAAAATAAAATAATTCTAGGATGCAGTTTGATCACAGCTTTCTATCAGATATAAGTAGAAGCCCCAACAAGCTGAATATCCTTTCAGGATAAAGACTCAAAACGCTTTTTGCTCCTTTTTTGCCAGCATCAGACAGCCTTAGTTAAGCACAGAAGAAGCACAACTACCAATGACATCTCATCAGTCATAGTGAAAAAAAGTCAAAATAAGTAAAAAAATCTACTACTAATATTCTACTGACCATATTATCAATCTATGTTTAGCTATACCAGAAAGAAAAGATCAATTTTCAGGTATATACATGAATCTTACAATTTCAAAAACATGAAAATGTCAAAGGAAATAATGTGCACTGCGAATAATTAATATATTTTTTCTTACTCCTTATTGAATGAAATCCATACATGAAAAAACAATGAAAATGGCAGCAGATCGGAAGTTCCAACACACACACTGCATTTTAAATATGCAAAAGTTATAGGCTATATCTATAAAGACATAAAGTTCTTATTTTTTTCCTAAAAGTATTAGACAACCTGAAAAAGTCTTGAAGTGTGTTTTCTTGCAAACTATATTGCAACACATGTAAAGGATGAAAAAATCCAAGATGAAAAACCAAAAAAATCCAATTATGTCTAGGGAAATGGATATACACATGCATTTTATTTTTAAATTGGTTATTTGAATCAGCAGCTGCTGATCTTGACGGGCTGTGCAATGCCCCCCCAGCCACTCTCTCACCCTCCTCCTCAACAGAACAATGGAAGAAACAAAGCTCGTGGGTTGATAAGGACAGGAAGATCACAAACCAATTACTATCACAGGCAAAACAGACTCAACTTGGGGAAAATTAATTTAAGTTATTGACAAGTAAAGATATATTTCTGGACAGTGAGAAACAGATAAAACCTAAAACCACCTCTCCCCCCTACCCTTTCTTCCCAGGCTCAACTTCACTCCTCCATTCCCAACTCTTCTACCTCCTCCTTTCACCCTGAGCAGTGCAGGGCAGGTGGGGAATTGAGGTTGGGGTCAGTTCGTAACAGCTCCTCTCTGCTGCTCCTTCCTTCTTACATTTTTTAACTGCTCGAGTGTGAGTCCTCTCCATGAGCTCCAGTCCTGCAGTGTAAGACTACTCCTTCATGGGCTTCTCTCCATGGGCAGCAGGTCTTGCCTGGAGCCTGCTCCTGTGTGGGCACTCTATGGGCTGCAGTTCTTCCAGGGCGCATCCATATGCTGTAGCATGGGGTCCTCCATGGGCTGCAGTATGGGTATGTGCTCCCATGTGGCCCTCTCCATGGACTGTGGGAAAACACCAGCTTCACCATAGTTCTGTCCAGGGGCTTCAGGGGATCTCTGCTCCAGCACCTGGAGCACCTCCTTCCCCTCCTTCTTCACTGACCTTGGTGTCTGCCAGGTTATTTCTCACATATTTTTTTCTCACTTCTCCTTTTGCTGGGCAGTGTTTTTTATACTTTTTAATGTTTCCACAGAGGTGCATTCATCTTGATTGAGGGGCTCAGGTGTGTCCTGCAGTGTGTCTGCTGGAGCTGACTAGAACCAGCTGTGTCCAGTACAGGGCATACTCTGGCCTCTTCTCACAGAGGCCAACCCTGCAGTCCCCTCTTTAAACAAAAACCTTGGCACTTACACGCAATGTAACTGCATAAACCTTAATCCAAAGAAATTTACCTTCAAACTAAGAAAATACTGAATTCTATTTACCTGGTATGATGGTTTCACCCACAGCTAAAACCATGCAGTCCAGCACTCACTGTTCCCTACCTGGTGAGATGGGGAGAGAAACACAACAAAGGGCTCATGGCTTGAAGTGAGGACAGGGATGGCTCACTCACCAATTATGGTCACAGGCAAAACAGACTCAACTTAGGGAAGAAAAATCAGTTTATTTCATTACCAATCAACCCGAGTAGCACAGTGACACATAACAACCACATCTTAAAACACTTTCCTTTCACCCTTCCCTTCTTCCTGGGTTGAAATTACTTTGCTTCCAATTTCTCTACCTTCCCCCCAGCAGAACAGGGGACAGGGAATGGGGGTTGCAGTCTGTTTGTCTATGCTGCTCTTTCCAGCATGAGATCCCTCCTGCAGGCTACAAGAATCCAGGAACAAAGTGTTCCAACACAGACTTCCCCTGGAGTCATGTACTTCTCCAGGCATAGCTTCCGGCTCCAGTATGGAGACATCTATGGGCTGCAGACAGGTGTCCAGTCCAGTGCACTTCCTCCCCTTGCTCTGGCACTGAGTGTCTCTGGGGTCTTCTTGCTCAGTCACAACTGCCCTTGTGCACAGCTTTCTGCTCCAGCATGGAGTCCTCCATGGCCTACTCAAGGATATCTGATCCACTGTTGAACTTCCATGGGCCTCAGGGGACCTAATTTTGCTCTTCCTACTCTTCTCCATGCTAGTCTGGCTGTCTGAGGTTCTCTGTCTTCCCCCTCCTCCTCCTTCCTCATGGAAATGATGCTGTCTTTTGTTCAGGTTGATGGTGTTTTGTTCAGGTCAACAGTCTGTCCTGATGATGGGGGGCCTACAATGATAGCCCTTTCCCTCACTACCAAAAATGCCCCCCTCCCCTCCCCAAACCCAACACACCTGAATTAATTCCTGACTCTTTTTTTAAGCAAAGGAACTTGCTGATGTTTAGCTAGAACAAAACAATTACAGAGGATGAACCTACCATGATTATGCAGATATACACACCCCTACACAGTTAGAAAAGCTTGTTGATCACTGTAAAACTTGCAGAGTCATAATACATGTCTGAGCAGGATGAATGCAGTGTTACAGCCTTTAAAAATATGACACTTGCAGGATAGTCTAGTATAGGAATCCCATTGCATGCAAATAGAATGAATACCATAAAATGAAGCCATCATTCTGACAGACTTATCTGTCAAATGTATATGTATATTGTTTCTTTCTACGAATTTCTAATCTATGCATTTTCAAACACCTTAGTATGAAATGTAGTTATCTTTTGAATATGATTTTATGCAGTTGTCTACAGGTCATTTAATCTCTTATTCTCTTAAAACAGAGGAAAGTGTAAATCATGGATGTTGATAGAGAAGATATTATCCAAGTGTATTCTGTATTAGCACTAGCAACAGCTGATAATCATACAGATTTGCAGTATTGTATCATGTCATGCACTCTGTTGAGTCGAATTACTTATTTCCTGACTTCTGTAAAGGAAGTTGAAGATAATATTCCAGATAGATATACTCCTTGTGTGAGGCTGTCATTCATTTCCAACAGAAAAGTTATAGACCATACTTCCTTTATGTAATATGAAGTGTATTTGGTTATCTAGTACTTTTAGCTATATATAAAAAAAACTCTGAAAGAACTCTATATGCATACATAAGCTAAAAAGAAGTTTGGATAATTTTTGACCAGCCAGAAGCACAATATTAGAAGCCAGATAGCGCAAAGGGGAGCAGACCTTATGCCAGACTTTCTCACGAGACCAACTACGTTTAAAAGGATCATATCACAAGATCTGCTTAAACTGTCACAAAACCTGAGAAAGTGTAAACCAATTCAATACTTTCCCCAAAGTGTGGCCAACGTTGTAAGGGCTGTTCATCATTACGCTAGACGTAGCACAGACGTATGGCACAGACTCAATACACAGATGTGTTCTTACCCACAGCTATTCCCCACAATAACACAAAAATATTATTGAAATTAAGAGGGGGAAGTAGGCAGTGTATTTTATACACCACAGTTTTATATCATAGAAATCTACAATCATCTGGATTTTGAAATTTTAAATATGAGTCATGCCTACTTTCAGTGTAGAACATTACATCTTGAGGTTTCCTATTAAAATATACAGTTAAGCTACAGCAAATGGGACTTGCAATGCAAATTAGGTAGTTATGTCACCCATGTTGAACTGAGAGATAAATTATTTTCAAGTAATGTTGGCTTAGCTTGCTGTAGCTTTTCAGATTTAATATTCACGCTTCACCTTTAAAGTTCTTTAGACATTTTCTCATTGGTCTTTTTTTTTTAATGTAGCTTCCTGTAAGTAACAAATAATGAGCTTTTCAAAATAGATTTGAAACAACTGAATTTCTGTCATGCATTTTCAATAAACTGACATACTAAGAAGTTACTTAAATAAAAATAAGTTTCAAGCAGCATATTACCCTTTCCCCTATAATTAAAAAAAAATAAAAATGAAGACATACATTAATATTTATCTCACATCTTGAGCTGGTCCATCCTGATTCACAAGAACATTGATATCCACCAATGAGATCTATACATCTGAAATACAAAATAGTGTTATTCAGATGATGTTATGTAATCCTATATTTAGCACTAGTAGTATTATTCCATACATTTCAGAATAGTGGTCTGATGTATCCTACTGAATTCCAAGACACTTTTAGTTAGTCTTAATAATGGGTTTCAAATATGTATATTATGACTGCTGAGGGGTTCTATAAGGATACTGATTCTCGTATTAAAAGAAGTTTTCCCATTTCATCCTGTTGGCAGTTAACAGATTCACTTTTAAGTATATTAAACTCTAATTAATCCACATGTACTGAAAACTGGTTTATGCTAATGAACAAAAATGAAAGAGAAACTGAGATAATGTAACATTATATTACATTAGCTTAAGCAGGCAACATCTGTCATCTTTAAGTGTGCTTGTACTCTTACTTTATGGAAGAGCATAATTAAAAGTATATTTATCAACCTTCCCATGTCATTAAATCTTAAATATTGCTAGTTAGGTACATTATCTTGTAGATAATAACAGTTAAATAAAAATAGTCACCTTCCATGAAGACAAGGATCTGGCAAGCATTCATTAGCATTTATCTCGCAGTTTGTTCCAATAAAACCTCTCCTACAGTGACACTTATAGGAACCAATGTCATCAAGGCAACTTCCATTGTTGAGGCAAGGAGCAGACATGCATTCATCTACATTTACTTCACATCTATCACCTGGGTAAAAAACAAAAGACACGGTGAAGTTTTAAATTCTAAACTCAAACCAACTAACAGTTAGTTTATTAATCTAAATAATTCCAGATACCCTGTTTCTATTTACACATGTTGTTTGTATAGTTCATTATATTAATCAATAAATATCCCACTGGAATTACCTATAGGTGCAAATGTTGAAAAGAATGGTTGTATTGCTATATATCAGAATGGTAACTTCTGTGACTGTGGCAAGGCAAGAAGGATTTGAGGGTCAGCTTGCAAGCAGAATAGTTAAATGGAGAAATTGAAACTTCAAGAGGAATTTTTTTACACAGCTACTAGAAAGATGAATAGCACAGGTTTCCTGTAAGAGGAATAGAGAATTAAAATGATACATGTCTTGGTGGTGATCTAACTGTAAAACTTATTTTCTCAAAATTAAAATACGGAGGCATTCAGTAAAAGATGCAAGGCATAAAATTATTTCAAAACTTTTTGAAGACATTCATTATGAGAGGTATGGTGGTGAACTTTTCTGCTAGTAATTTTCCTGCAAACTAGTGACATACATCTTCTGCATGGGACAAGATGGGAAAAAAAACAGTACACTAGGTATCAAGCAAGATTATTCACCTGGTATTTCTGGCGTGTGGACCAAGGGAGGTATGGAACAGAGAAAAAGAATGCTTAAGACAAAAGGTCCCCTTCTGGAGCAAAGATAGTGACCAGAAGCCAGCAGTTACACGAGGTCCTCTGGTTCTCAATTTCAAAATAAAAATTAAAGGCATTTCTTGCCTTTCTGTAATAAGGTATTTACTTAAGCATCTCAGTGTCAACTCAAAACCATCTACTTTATACACAAATTGAAGAGTAAATGAAGAGTTCCTATAGCCTTTTATCCAACAGGAAGTCAGGCGGCCTGCATGGATGAACAAGGAGCCCCTGGACAAACTCAAATACAAAAAGAAGCCTACAGAAAGTCAAAGGAAAGACAGATAGCCTGGGAGGAATACAGGGAAATTGTCCAAGCAGCCAGGGATCAGGTTAGAAAAACTAAAGCCCTGTCAGAATCAAATCTGGCCAGGAACATCAAAGCCAACAAGAAATGCTTTTATAGGTACATCAGGGATAAAAGAAAGACTAGGGAATATGTGAGCCCCCTCCAGAAGGAAATGGGAGACCTGGTCACCCGCGGTATGCCTCATCTTTGCCTCAGACTTCACCAACAAGTGTTCAAGCCACACCCCTCAAATCAAAGAAGGCAGAGGCAGGGACTGGGAGAATGAAGAGCTGCCCACTGTAGGAAACCAGGTTCAAGACCATCTGAGAAATGTGAAGGTGCACAAGTCCATGCGACCTGATGGAGTACAACCATGGGAACTGGCAAATGAAGTTGCCAACCACTATCCATCATATTTGAGAAGCCCTGGCAGTCTAGTGAAGTTCCTATGGCCTGGAAAAGGGAAAACATAACCCCCATTTTTAAAAAGGGAAATAAGGAAGATCTGGGGAACTATATGCCCAAGCAGAGAACAGTGATGAATGGTGTCCCGCAGGGGTCTGTACTGGGACAGGCACCATTTGTTGGTGACATGGACAGTGGATTGAGTGCACCCTTAGCAAGTTTGCTGACGACATCAAGTTGTGTGGTTCAATTGACATGCTGGAGGGAGGGGATGCCATCCAGAGGCAACTTGACAGACTTGAGAGGTGGGCCTGTGCACACCTCATGAAGTTCAACAAGGCCAAGTGCAAGGTCCTGCACCTGGGCTGGGGCAATCCCAAGCACAAATACAGGTTGGGCAGAGAATGGATCGAGAGCAAACCTGAGAAGAACTTGGAGGTGCTGGTGGATGAGAAACTCAGTGTGAGCTGGCAATGTGCACTCATGGCCCAGAAGGCCAACCATATCCTGGACTACACCAAGAGAAGTGTGGCCAGCAGGCTGAGGAAGGTGATTCTCCCCCCTCTACTCCACTCTTGTGAGACCCCACCTGGACTACTGTGGCCAGCTCTGGGGTCCCCACTACAAAAAAGACATTAACCTGTTAGAATGGGTCCAGAGGAGGGCCACAAAAATTATAGGAGGGCTGAAGTACCTCTCCTAGGAGGATAGGGTGAAAAGTTGGGGCTGTTCAGGCTGGAGAAGAGAAGGCTTCAGGGAGACCTTATAGCAGCCTTCCAGTACCTGAAGGGGGC
>NW_010321041.1:0-25599 GCF_000700745.2 Antrostomus carolinensis | reverse complement strand
TCCTCCCTGGAAGTGTTGAAGGCCAGGTTGGATGAGGCTTTGAGCAACCTGGTCTAGTGGAAGGTGTCCCTGCTGATGGTAGGGGGGTTGGAACTAAATGGTCTTAAAATCCCTTCCAAACCCATCCATTCTATGATTCTATTATCGCTATGTACGCAACTACTCTTAGTTCTTTAAAGGAAAGAATTTATATCAAGTTAGTAGCACAGAGATACCCTAACCTTTGTCTAGTCCCATCCATTCTATGATTCTATTATCGCTATGTATGCAACTACTCTTAGTTTTTTAAAGGAAAGAATTTATATCAAGGAAGTAGCACAGAGATACCTAACCTTTGTCTAGTCTATATGTGAATATACAGCCAAATTTCAAAATCAGTAATTTTCAATGAATCTATTAACATGCTAAATAGAGTTACTTTAGCATCATGTGGCATGTTTTTACCTACTGAAGATCAATACTGTAAGACTCACGTTAATATTAATGTTAGGTATGTAAAAATATTGTACACATTTGAGGAAATTGCTTTTTTCACAATATACTCTTAGCCTCCTAATTGAGTCAAAGAGGTAAAATAACATTACAGATTCTCTTTTGAAGTCTGTAACCTCTGACCAAGTAGCCCTAGAGCACTGGTGTCCTACTCTAACGGTAAGTGCACAACAGGAATTTGGACTTGACATATACCCCTAGAAAAAAGAGCTGAGAGAGGCTGCTGTGTGATTCTGTATTTGACCAGACCTTGGCTCAGTAGCACTTCCACTATGCTAAGCTCTAAACTGGTACAAGTTAGACAGCACTTCTGAAACCTTTTTATCCCCCATGCCATGTCAGCATTTGGCAAATTGTTCTGATTTTTCATGCTCCTTGGACACTCTGGCCTGTTTAGTGTCTTATTTGATAACACTACATGAAAGACTGGTGTCTTATTTGATAACACTACATGAAAGAACTTAAAACGTTCAGAAATAGGTATTTTATGAACATATTGCAAAAATCTAAATTTAGGAACAGAGAAGCCAAGTTCATCTGTGCTGTTATAGAAGATCTAACTATCAAAGAGGCAATTTTCCTTGCAAGTCAGCATTAGGAAAGAAAGTTCTTAATCTGCTCTTATCAAGGAATACTTCAAAAGCGATGGTAGTACTACACAATGATATATTTTGAGTTGATTTTTCTTGCAACTTTGAAGTGATTATTTTTATTGTATCTGAGTGTTGAGGGCATCTCTCTAACATCATATTTCTATTCTACACTGTTATTTTTTTTAAAAAGGGTCATTTCATGATTGTAGATATTTTATTTTTTCTGGTCCATTTAGCAAAGACTGTGAGTTTTAGAATGTGATAGTCCTAAGGTTATGTTTTATTTGGGAAATTAATAATTTTGATCTCTGTTCTCAGAACCAGCTGTATTTTCACTCAGTCATTGTTTCATTCCTATCCTTCCAACACTGTTGATTAGAAATGGTATTAGCTCATGTGAACAAAAAAGTCTGTTCTCCTAAGAAGTCGTACTAATTTAAACTTAACAAATTAATAAGAGGATATATTAATGCAATGGGTATTATTAATGTACACAGACTGATGTTGGTTTTTGTACTATGTAGTCTTAATAAAACAATACAACTTTTAAAACATCACTTTCCTAGTTTATCACATATGTTACTTAGGAGGTGCAAATCTGTATTTTAAGAGTTAAAGGTTCTCAGTTCAAATTTAGTAATTTGCTTTTGATAATGAGATATATGTGAAGGCAATAAAAATTTAAAGAATAGTTGTGTTTTATGAATTTTAAGGCAGGTATTTCTGATCTTGAAGAAAGCAAATGTTAGAACAGCTGTGTTCACTTTTTTTAATTATTATTTAAAATAGTTTGCTTTATAAATAATCCAATGACACTCATTCTTACTGCTACCTTTCACTGCTGCTGTTTTCTATCCTCTGAATAGCTGTAATACATCAACTAAAGGAAATAAACCTGAAATCAAATTCCGTTATATTTTAAAAAATAGTATCTTGCTAGCAAGATATTTAAATGTTAAGTCAGCAATATACCAGTAGTAGATTCCAAAATCACCTAAGGAAACTTGACTATAATAAGCCCATAAGAACCTTGGCTGAGATACCTTAATCCTTTAATTTGAAGAGGCTGACAAATATTGATGTATTGATTCTGAAAGACAGATTAAGAGTTAAAGTAATCATTCTTAATTAATATTCACATGTGCTTCCATTACTGCATAATCTATTGAGAAAGGAAAAATTATAGTTTCTTTAGATGATTAACATCTTGTAATTAAATAGATTCTGTTTTACACTCCTGACCTGCTCTTATTTATGCTACAGTGACCTACTACCTCAGGGCCATTGAATAAATTTTGGCCTGAACAGCTCGATGAATGCATTGGTAATGCAGTGAAAATCCATTAATTGATTGTGAGAAAAGTCAGTGCATAAATTTAGTGTGTCAATAAATGATTACAAAAATTACATTTTAAAAGAGAAGACCTATTGGGAAAAAAACATATTTTATATCTTCCTCTCATTCCCGGGAAAAAAACCAAAAACAAACAAACCTTACAATTACAAACTTGGAGAGTTTTAGAAACAGGAATCATTGTGGAGAAATATTCAACATGTACATTATTGAGAGCGATTTTCTTTTTCAGTAACTTGAAGACTTAAACTACATACAACTTAATATATTCAACAGACATAATAAAAGAGAACAAATCAGTAAAATATCACAGAATTGAAAATAAATCTGCAACAGCTCTTAAAAGAAAATGAAATTAATAGGTTACTTCCACTGAAGTGCCCAAACGCTTGTGTGGTTGATCAGGAAAAGAGAGTAATGAATTTGGTAAAATTCTGATCAAAGTGCTGAATTAGAACTATTCATACATATTGTTAATGCAAATGGTCTTTTATGGTCTCACATCTTTTGTAAAGGCCTGCATACCTCCTCTTGGACAATCCAGAAAAATATTCATAATGAATTAATGAAAATAGAAACCCTCAGAATAACTGCATAAATTGAAGAAAGTAACTATTTTTAGTATTCTAGACAGAGTATGCCTATGCAAGATTAAAAACTTTAAAATAATTTTTCTACAAACATGTAATTTTATGGAATTGACAGTAGGCAGTACGTATCTGCCCATTCCTCAGCTTCTATGTGGCAGTGAAGAGATAAGAATTCAGATAACAGTTTTAGGGAAGTTAGAGTGTAATACATCACACCTAATTTTAACTATTGTAAAATTAAGCAGATAGTTTAACATAGGCATTTAAACTTGCTTTAAAGTGGATAAAGAGAGAAATAGCTTCAAAGGGTGACTTGTATCATGTCTTGGACACCACCTATATTGAACATCCTAGTGGTGGCAACAACTGCAGAAGGAATTTAGATGAGTAATGTGGACTAGCTGCCTAGTTTTTAGAGGACTAAAATTAGGACAAATTAAGCCTATTCCTAGTATTAGCTGTAAACATCATTATCCATGTAATACAGCTTGTTCCACATTTTCTAAATCTATAGTTTCTTTTTTTGTGGCGTGTATGGGAGTTTTTGGAATACCAACATTAGCCCTTAATGTTTCTTTAAATGGAGTTTTTCTTCCCAACCTCAGTTCTCCCACTCCTCAAAAGGAGTTCAGTGAGAATGTATGACAGTAGTCTTCATTTATTTCTATCCAAATATTGTGAAATACTGTATATCACCTTTCAAGGCAATCTTTACTTAAGAGAATGCTTAATGTCACAAAGGGTCTTTAATTCCCAGATGTATCTGAAATACAAACCAATTAAAAATGAAATAATGTTCTGACAGGGAATAACAGGGGAAGTTAAAGAAATACAAATTTGTGCTTAGTTTCCTTAAAAAAAACCCCAGGTATTATGAGATGTAATTAAGATAAGATTCTGACAAGAAAGATGGAATCTGACAGAAAGAACAGAAATGCTTTGTAGTGATATCACCATATTCTTCCCTTACTAGCAAAGCTTTAGCAATATTAATAGGCAAAATTGATTTTTATTCCTGCCAGTGTTATTTTCAGACTTATGTAGAGTAAAAGCCCATTTTGTCATTCCCATCCTAAAAGGAATTTGTGAGATTTGTTGTGAATACAGACTATAATCATTACAGTAATTACTGGTACAATAGGTTTAAAGATGAAAATGAATACATGAAACACTGGAAAAATAATTAAATAAAAAAGAACTAAATAAAAATAATGTAATTTTGAAGCACCTTTCTTGATAGTAGCAGCTAGTTCAAATGTTCTTGCCAAAATGCACTAACTAAAAATATTTTTGATAGTATTTGTAAAAAATAATTTATATTCAGATGTTAAATTTTTTTCTGCGAATTCAACATCCATATTCTAATACCCTCTGAACAAAACAGGCCAAATACATCCCTGACATTAATCCCTTAGCATCATGGGATTGATCCATTCTGTTATGAATAAACATTTTCATTTAAATGATTTCCAAGATCAAATTTACTAAATTTATAATTTATCACATTGTAGACACAAAAAAGCTGTCAATCGTTCATGACTGTAACCTAGGCAGTCCGTCATTCTCTTCCAACTTGACTCATTTAATTTGAAACCAGCCTTCTTTTCCAATCCTTGTTCAAAGTATGAAAACTTTCAATAATAATCTTGCATATTATAAACATTATTTTGCAAAGTTGGTGTAAGAGACAGACTATAATACCACAGAACAAGCACTTTAGTTAAAACATTGCCCATAAATTGTTTCATAGCTCTGACTGTGCCAGATGTGTTATTTGGCTGAAGATGCCTCTTAGAGCTCTTCTTTACAGATTGTTCTTACCATGTTAGAAATAATGTCTCCCTGTGTCAAAGAAATGGTAAAAGTACCTCACACATACCACATCTGGGAGATTATTGATATTGATAGTAACCTGGGGGCTCACTTGTGTGTCAGAGTGCTGCAGAAGGCAAGGAAATGCCATAGATGTGAGAAGACAAGAGTATGGAGTAATAACACTAAGATGAAAAGGATACAACTATTCTCCCACTCCAAATCATTCATTCATGGGAGTATCGGTGTGTCTCATACCTTAATAAAGAAAACTCAGCAGCCTTTTTCAATGATCTTTTTATGTTCAACCTACTTCTTTAACCGGGGATGGCTCAGCCTTTCTTGGAGCTCATTTGCACAATTCCACACCTATATCCTAATCTAGAGATTGCCACATCTTCCATCAAGACTTTAACCTTTTCAACTGTAAACCCACATAAAAAATTACCTTACTCTACCTTCAAGGATTTTGCGTACCAACATCAGATCCAACCTAGAGTATCTCCCTCTTCTGATCACTCGACATTTTCCTCAGCCTTGTGCTAAAAAAAAATATTGGTTTGCATTTCTTCCCTCAAAAACACATCCCCTCAACATCCAACTGAGTTTTTACAAGCTGTAGTGTACCTAACAAGCTGAGAAAACACTTGACTTGATTCTGTAAATATTTTGGCACAGGAAAGGATGAAGCTTGCAATGGTGGTAGGTCCTAGAATTTTTTTTTCCCAAACTCTTTTCACAAAACTTGATCTCGGGAGCTTTTTCCTTTCAACAGAATAGGACTGAAAGCAGACATTATGAACATAAGAACAGACTGTAAAACAAAGGCCTCTGACATATTTGTGATCTCTGAGATGCACAAGCATTCTTAGCTACACTCTCTCTCTAATAAGAGCAACTCTGAAGTTTTCTACATATTTTTGCATTTTGCCTATGACGGATGTGTTCATGCCAGGTTCTGTAGTTTATGCAAAGTACATAATTATTTAATTATCTTAAAATAATTCAGCTACTCAGCTTCATTACTTTTAGACTTTTACTTTTAAACTTCTGTAATAATCTCTAGATCCTCCCCTCTTGGTAAGTAAGCTTGACATTTTCATGACATTTTGTATTTGTATGTTTTTGTGATTGTGTGTTACATTTCTGGAAGTAAAAATACCTTTATTTTTAAAAATATAGAATATATTCTGGTTTGTTTACTTATTAGACTTATAAGAAGACACATTAGAACTTATATATATGTATTTTTAAAATATATAAAATCTCTGTATATCAAATACAAGATTATTTGATCGTTAGGGCTAAAGACTGAGGAAGATGGTCACAGAATCATAGAATCACAGAATGGTTTGGGTTGGAAGGGATCTTTAAAGGTCTAGTTCACTACCCCTAGCAGGAACAGTTTCAATTAGATCAGGTTGCTCAGAGCCCCATCCAATCTGACCTTGAATGTTTCCAGGGATGGGGCTTCTACCACCTCTCTGGGTAAGCTGTCCCAGTATTTCACTACTCTCAGTGTAAAAAATGTGTTCCTTACATGTAGTCTAAACCTACCCTCTTTTAGTTTAAAACCATTACCCCTTGTCCTGTCACTACATACCCCACTAAAAAGTCTGTCCTCATCTGTCATGCATGAGAGAGTGGGCCGCAACACTGTCTCTCTTCTGCAACATTATCTTTTTTTGTAGACTCCCTTCAAGTATTGCAGAGTATATTTAAGTTACAGAAAAAAAATTAAATCGTTTTTTAAATAATTTCAGCATGAGGGTGTTAAACCCCAGAAGAAGTAAAAAATGAGGAGCAACAATATTTTCTAACATGACTATATGTCATAGATATTGTGAATAATAATGGTAATGGTTGTGAAAAATGTCTACATTTTGTAGATTAATTTCAGGTCCTCCCACCACACTTACATGAGCTTACAGGGGTTTAATTATTGAGGTTTTTTAGCTCAGCTTTTTTTTTTTTTTACATCACCATTCATCTAACAGTTGTCCTCATTACTGATATAACCCCAAGAAATATGTAACTGTAAACAATTATAAAACAACAACAGAAGTTGTGGAAAAACACTAGAATATGATACTTAACACTGGTAGTTATCTACAACTTCAAAATCTTAATTTGGACAGATAGAAAACATGTATTCAAACGTGTTCCATCTTGACCATGATCAAGAATAGTAACTTATTCTTAGCTGACTTTTTGCATAAGAGAAAAAAAAAAATGAGAAAATGATACAGAAAAAAATATATCAGCTGATATATCTGGGATCAAAAGTAATGTAAAGATAAACTGGTATATGGAAAAACAACATGATAGCATCTTATAATTAAAGCAAAAAAACCCTATGATGTGAAAAAGTCAAGTATTTTGCCTATTATAGGAAAATGTGGAAGATACATCTTGAAAATATATGTTATGACATCAAATAATCTGTAATAATTTCTTCCAGCTATGAATTTATTTCCATGGCTTTAGAAATACTTTCTATAAGTACATTTTCTGAAGACACTTATATACAAAACCACATTGTGAATAAATGCTTTAGTCTCCTTAGAAGAAATTTTTCAGCAGAATTTGTCTTTCATCTCCAATAAATTAATTTTGATACAACGTGCTCCAATCATGTTCTAAAACAACCCTCTTACAAATATAGAAATACATTGATTCTTAAAATTAGTAACTGACCACAAAGAATTGGTACTTATTTTGTCACAGTGACATTAATTTTGTGAACAGCATAATGTCCTTTTAACATAATTTTAGTATTGCCTCATTTAGCCTGTTATGAGTAAATAACTTTAACAAAAGTTTTCCAGGTATGCTGCATGAAAAACTAGGGTTCATAAGGTTGCTGAGCTCGTTTTTGTTGATTTAATCCTAAGAAAGATCTTTTATAGCATTATGACTAATACCAGAGATTTAGATTTTCTATTTCAGTTGTATTTTGTGTTAGTAATAGATTTATTTCAGGCAATTATTTCACCTTCCTTTATTAAGTCAAGTTAAATCGGTCCTGATCAGACTACAAATAATTTGAGTTGTTGCAAATTATGTTGAAGTATTTTCTTCTTTGTTTAGAAACGGTTTGATTTCCACTTTTCTTTGGAAAATGAAAAGGACTTTACAAGATAAGATTATGCCACAGGAAACAAAATAAGACAAACACAGATTCATTTGCGTGGTTTGAAACTATTAAGATATTTGTTTTCATTAAATACTAATTTTGGATCTTAGATACACACACATGACTTTTGAGAACCATATCTGCCTATTTAATTTAAAAGTGAATGCAAGAAACTGAAGGATTAAACACAAAAATACCACATGTAGCTTGCACTGTCTGTTATTTAGATATTTGAACTCTAGACTGGAGCACCATGAGACCATCAGAAGCAGCAATTTACCTAAGAAAATTATTTCTTGGCTTATTGCTGTACCTAGTCATAAAAACCATTAGATCAAGCATCAGATGTTATTGATTTGAACACTTTCTCCTAAAAATAACAGAAATTCAAAAATTCAAAATCTTGTGACAGATTAAAGGGACACATCATACAGAGAGTCTAGAATTTAATGACAGTCCTATTAATGTTTTAACAATCTGATAGTCAAAATTATCACTACTGAAAAGCATGGATATTAAAATGGCTAAAATGGTTATACTAAAAATTCCCCCAAACCTTGCCAGCATCTAACCCTTTCCACTGGTGGTGTCCTCAGGCTTCAAATGTCCCTGTGGGTTTAAAGCGTGATACTACAGTATTCTCCTGACAACCCTATAAGGAGAGTGGAGGGAGGGGCATTGCAAAGATTGGCCAGCATCATTTTGTTTTTACCAGGAGGATGGTGATGTACCTGGTTGAGGATTTCTTTCTTCTCCTAGTCTAAAGAAACCTGATGTTGATACTTTCTTTTTCCCCTAGTCTTGGGCTCTGCTTGGGTTTCCCTTTATACTTTTCCCTGTCACAGCTCTCTACCTTCTCCCAGGCTGCCACCTGCAGCCTAGCAGCAGCCCACAGTACCCCCAGTCCCAGGCACATAAAGGGCTATGCTTTGTCGGGCAGTGGCTGCGGTGGGGAGGGGGGTTACCTCTCTCTTACTCCCAGAGCTGAAGCTGGAGCAAAAGGAACAGCAGTCCCTGGGCCCTAGCACAGGCATTAAATTAGCAACATCCATCTCACACCATGGTGAGGCTAAGCCCCTGCACTGCCAGGACTATGCATAGCTGGGTATCCTCCTGATAAGGGCAGAAATCATATTTACTGGATTACAAGACGATAAAATCAAGATATACCTAAAGTTATCATGGTTTAGAATTATGATTCAGTTCACTGATGAATAAACTTAGAAAAAGGGATGGCAAACAAGATAAACCTGAAGACAGTGCAGGTAAAATCTATTAATTCATGTCTGAATATTTGAAATATCATGACAAAAATGTCATAGTTGTCAATATTGCCAGAGGAGCTGGGCAATCTGCAAACATAAATTCAATATTTATGACATTTTAACTTTGGTTTTAAGAACATAAGGTTTAGTATGAGCAACTACTTTTATTAAAATTGAGAAAAAAAAATAATACTAAAAGATAACTGAAAACTTGTAACTGAAAGACAATTTTCTAAGCAGCAAAGTATCTCTCATTTGAATTAATACAGTCCAATGCAGAGAAAAGAACTGTATTGGCATGTTGTACTGTATATATAACATATATATTTCACATGTTGCTATGCTGGTTTTGGCTGGGATAGAGTTAATTTTCTTCATAGTAGCTGGTATGGGGCTATATTTTGGATTTGTGCTGAAAATAGTGTTGATAATGCAGAGATGTTTTCATTACTGCTGAGCAGTGCTTACACAGTCAAAGTATTTTCTGCTTCTCACACCACCCCACCAGTGAGCAGGCTGGGGGTGCACAAGAAGTTGGGAGAGGTCACAAGACACAACTGGGACAGCTGACCCCAACTGGCCAAAGGGGTATCCCATACCATATGACATCATGCTCAGCATATAACCTGGGGGAAGAAGGAGGAGAGGGAAACATTCTGAGTGAACACATTTGTCTTCCCAAGTAATCGTTAAGTGTAATGGAGCCCTGCTTTCCTGGAGATGGCTGAACATCTGCCTGCTGATGGGAAGTAGTTAACTAATTCCTTGTTTTGCTTTGCTGGTGTGCATGGCTTTTGCTTTACCTATTAAACTGTCTTTATTTCAATCCATGAGTTTTCTCACTTTTACCCTTTTACCAATTCTCTCAACCATCCCACCAGGGAGAGGGAGTCCGTTAGTGGCTGTGTGGTGCTTAGTTGCTGGCTGGTGTTAAAGCACAACAATTGTGTATATATAATATAAACACACACACATAGTCTTACAGAGAAATATCCATGCTTTTTTCAGTATAGTCACTGTTCATTAGCCATTTTAATTTTAACTCTGTAATAAAAAATGGAATGTAAAAATAAAATTAAATTAAGGGAAAACTGGAGAGCTGTACTATGTGATAAAGGCATCAAGAAAAAGATGTTCCAGCATCACTCTAAAATAAGTATAGCTTTGTTGAAAAAAAAATAATTCACATTTACTTCCTTATCACTCTATAAACTGAATGCTTCCAGAATATACTAATGTTATGATTACTATTATTATTATTGTTGTTGTTGTTGTTGTTGTTGTTTTTCTTCTTTATTAGGTCTGTTTTATGTAGTCTGCAATAGTCATTTAAAATTGAAACACTTAATGCATTTTTACAGTCAAAAGATAATAAATGTCAAAGTTTACTGTATAGCTAAGAAATTCAACTTGTCCTTCTCTTCTTGGGACACAAGGAATCACACTTACTACTGATAAAGTTATGTATTATTCACATTACAGTTTAAATGTCCCATCACAAATGAGAACAGCACTACCCTTGGATGTTTTCCAGACCCAAATGGAAAAAACCTGATCTGATCACATAGCTAACACTGCTTTCAGCAAGAATTTGGACCACAGACATCACAAGGTCCCTTCCAATCTGAATAATTCTTATTCAAGAATGAAATTCCCCCTACTAGCTTGACCTGGTAACCTAGTTAATGCAAAATGCAAAAAATATGAAAGGGGTTCACGGAAGTACATGGCAATGCAACAAGAATTTGATCATGCTCCCCAAAAAAATCCTGTAACATCATCTTTCAGAAATACTACAATAATTTAATATAAAAGATTCAGACATCAAGTACATTTACAACTTATACAAAGCTCAAAGAAGTATCATAGAATCACAGAAGAATAGACTGGCATTATGATACATAATGTTCCTCTGTAGTGTTCTAGAATTAAAGCTGCTTAAAAGTCCCTTTGTCACAGTACTTGCAGCAGAGCAATTTGTGTGGAAATTGAGATTTCAATCCCCTGGGCCTTGATAACTCTTATAGAACAGAAACTCCTTTAAAGCATGCACAGTAGCATACTTGAATATATTCAAAGACCCCTCCAAGGTTATACTTACTGAAAAGTACAGAGACTTTCCCAGCTAGCTGTAACAGCTAGGAAACAACTCTTAACAGTTGCATCAGGGCTTTCTCAAATTTGTTGTAGATATAATCTGAAGCACTGATTTTGGTTCTAGAAGCCCTAGATAATTTACATTGTCACCTAATAAGATCTAGATATAACTTGACCGCAAGCTCTCAAATATTCTCACTGGATAGTCCTATCTCCTGAATTTTGCATTTCAAGCAACATAAAAAGTCTTGCAGGATTCTACATCTGCTTTACCATGAAACACTGCTGTCAGTTGCATGACTCTAAGGGATCACCTTCCTCCATTTTCACCAACAAATTAAGGAATTGTTCTCAAATGTTTCCAGATCTGCTTGATACGGAGCAAGAATGTTTTACATAAACTAACAGAATGAAAGGGTGGTTAACCTACTGGATATCTTATATTGAAAGTATTTCTTCTGGGTTTTTTTTTTCCACTTAGTATAAATTATTAATATTAAACAGGTCAGCTACAGAAAGAGAGAGAATATGTGAGAGATGTGTCACCATAATCTTACCTTATGTGCAAGAATATGATTCAAGGCTTTGTTCTGGTCAATATGGAGCGATGTATGCAAAAAGGAGCAGAAGTTATTCAAAACTCTTTATTAATGTTGTTGCATTTAATAACTTATGTGAAGGTGCAAGCAATTTGGAGGAAAGTGTGTGAGAATCAAATTGAGATTTTCTCCCAAAAAGTGATAACACTTGAAGGAATGGGAAAGAGCTGTAAGTCCTAATATGTACATGACTACATGAACAGCATCCTTTTTATCATTATAAAGCAGTGTCTTCTACATTGATGCTATTCATAAATAACAAGCTGTTTCCTTTCAGCAGTCAAAAATAAGTAGAGCTAGTTCTAGTCCTATTTTACTGACTCCTATAAATCCATAAAGAAGAAGCTGGTTCTGTTTGAAGACAAATAGTAATTAACTGTACAACACATTGGTGAAATCACCTTAGAATTGCTATACTAAATACATTCAAATTAGACAGTAATGAGCATGAAGAACAAACACTTCACATTTAGATATTCTTTGCCAAAAGACAAGGATTTTCCTCCCTAAAGGCACAGATCTGTAACCCAAAACAATTATATTTTACTAAACAAGGGGAGTGTACTGTCATCCAAGCTCCAAATCACCAGATTTAATTTGTATAAACAGTGAGAGCTGCTGCTGCCAAACGCTCATTATGAATGGGCTGTAGCATCGCATATTTTGAGCATAATCTGTACAAAACATTAGGTAGTTATTGACTTTGTGTCCTTAAGGACCAGAGACTTTACATACACTATAGAGATCTTTCTCTCTTACAAACAGGATTCTTAGCTGTTCAGTGACTTCATTGCTCTGAAACTACAAATACATTTCTTTAGCTTTCTAATTGGAGGTCACTGCTATATGATATAGAAACCTTTACAGAGCACACAGAGTAAGTGTTTCCTCAAAGAAAAAAATGGTACTGGGCAATCTTCTTCTGTTGCCCAAGCTGTAAATACAATATTTGAAACAAAATCATCAAAAGGTCACATCCAAATAGTGAACTTGGATAACAAAGTTTTGACACTTTACTTCTCATTTTGGGCCAGGGAAAAATCAGTTTCCTGTATGCCCAGATCACTGAAGTTGCATTTTCCGAAGTATCTGGGGTGAGGACTTTAACCAGAGTTTATTAGTGATATGTAGACTTTAAGATGACCATTGTTGCAGCCATTACATCCCAACAGAAAGGATACATCTGTGAATTT
The DNA here is from genome assembly GCF_000700745.2 of Antrostomus carolinensis. NCBI lineage: Eukaryota > Metazoa > Chordata > Aves > Caprimulgiformes > Caprimulgidae > Antrostomus > Antrostomus carolinensis. The sequence goes on along the minus strand of NW_010321041.1, from coordinate 12,468 downwards.
GTCATCAGAACTGTGGTCACTTTTTCTAAAAGTCTACCTGAGCTGCAAAACAGTAGATTTTATCTTAGTAGTGTTGAGAAAAAGTTGTACTTTAATAGTTAATAAATTATTTTAATGTATTTTTGCTAAACGGCCATTTAAAATGTAATAAAATTATGACAATTTAAAATAAATCCAAAATAAGATAAATTTATGGACAACTTAAAATTTTAAGAGATATGTTAACTACTAAAATTTTAGAGCTTACAGGGCAGAGATCGGTGTCTAAAGATTGCCTTCTTTAAGACGTTAAATTACGTGATGATCAGAAAAAACGTTAAAAATGTCTGATGAAAGTTAATACTTAAGTTTTTGTAAATCAAATTAAATATAGTAACATAATTTGGCCTAATCTATTTAATGTATTGTAATTTGGAAACTTTTCCAGTTTCCATTCAAATTTATAAATTTATATTTTCATAATTATAGTAAATTATTCAAGTTTTCTCTGTATAAGCACATTAAAACATTTTTGAAATTCAAATGATCATTGAAATCAACACATGCTTTTATAACTACTTGTAATAGTAAACAACTAGTACAGCTGATTAAAAAAAAACCTCACAAAAAATGCCTGACAAACCCTAATATTCTATCCTTGTTGGTTAAATGTGTTAGGGAAACGAACTCAAGTCCAATTGTCTAGTCAGAATTGAAGAATCATAAAAGGAAAGCACTCATAAGCCCTTCAGGTACAGGTGTTTTGTCTTTTATGATTATAACTGGGAATTCTTACAGAAAACTATACATAGAGTTGAATACAACTGTTTTAACATCTATTAGTTAAAATTAAAAATCTCCAGCACCACTGTCTAATGAATCAAGGTTTTTGTGATATCTGACAAGTACTATTCAGAAGACAGACCTTCTGAAGTAAAGTTTTAAGCAAGAGCATTATAAAGATTTTTCCAATTTTTGCTGAAATGTCGAGGATAATTTTGAAGAACACTGCACAAATGGTACATGGACTTAAGTCTGTGGTGAATGGAAGGATATATTGCTATATAGTTGTATTGGGTTTGCATGGCAAGTATTTGGTAGCGGGGGGGGACATGGGGTGGCTTCTGTGAGAAGCTGCCAGAAGCTTCCCCCATGTCCGACCCGACACAGCCAATGCCAGCTTTCGTTATATTTTTCTCCCCCTGCCCAGTTGAGGAGGGGGAGTGATAGAGCGGGCTTTGGTGGGCACCTGGCCTCTAGCCAGGGTCAACCCACCACAATAGATATTCCCAAAACTTGTTCTTTGTTCTGTGGAGAAATCACATTCCTCTCAGTTTAGTGAATGCGAACTGTGTCCTTTCTAATCTTATGAATTATGTGGTATTCATCACATGCTGGAATGGGTAGGAAAAAAGATTTTATGCAGAAAGAATGCTGAAAGAACACAACTTGAAGCAGACAACCATAAATATTTCTGTGGAGTCATATGACCCCATGTGTTTTCAGGTTGCTTCCGCTAGATGTATCAAAACATTAAGTATGAACTACTTTTTCTGCAGCAAGCAAAGCATTTAAATAAATGTCAACATCATTTTAGTGAAATTTTACTACATCTCTATCCATTAAATATTTTGTCATTAGTTCTGTAAAAACGTAAAGATTAACACTAAAGCAGCAATGTCAGTCCAACAAGTCAGCAAAGTTAAAGTGTTACTAAGGTTCTGTGCAAATTCAAATTACAAGGTAGCATTTTATTATGCTTGTAAAATTTACTTTGTATCTATGGTAATAGCTTTTTCCTTGTCTGAATTCAGAAAAAAAAATATTTTCTTTGCACTATACAATCTCTCTCTTAATGTGTTTCAACTGAATGTATGGGTGACTAAAGAAATCATAAATCAAGTCTTAATGTAAATAACATCTTGAGCTATTTAGCAAGAATTGGATCAAAGTTCTATTTTAATTTGTCTTCCAATAAGCAGATGAGGCTGTGTACTCTTCCTTTATTTAGCTGAGGTCATTGCTACAAAATTAAAACATCTAAAACATGTGAAATAGCCTTCTCCACTGTGGTGGAGAGCAGACCATACCTGTGAATCCAGGGGGACAGAAACACTGATAGCCTCCAAGCCTGTTGATGCAGCTTCCTCCATGCAAGCAAGGCAAAGTTTCACATTCATTTACATCCATCTCACACAGGTACCCATAGTATCCAGGTGCACAACTACAGATGAATCTTCAGAAAAGGGAAAATCAGCTAAGTCAACAGAAGTAAATAACATGATCTATTCCAATATTTTGAAGCTAAATGTATGTTCTGATGTCAAATTGGTGTCCCTGATCATCATCTATATTAAAATAATTAACAGACTTTTCTCATTTTCATATTTCTGAACCATGCAGAGCAATTTATGCTTTTTTTAAATTAGTAGAAAAAATCTGCACAGTAATTTTATATAAAAGTATAAGGAATGGATTAAGGGCTAATGTTCTTTTAACACAAGTCTCTGAATAACTGTAGAGTGTCATAGAACAAACCCAAGATACAAATTTTTCTCTTGCTTACACTTAACTTTTAGTAAACACTAATATTAGAAAAGGTTGTTGCTGGAAGCTGGAAAGAGAGGTGTATTAATCTAACTGAAGATCACTTTTCCTCTATTTCACTCTTATTCCAAATTAAAAACAAAAGAAACCAAAACAAAACAAAAACACAGTAAGAAGGAAAAGAACAAGTTGTAGTGAAGACAGTTTCCCTTCTATTTTCTTCTCAGGTCACATAAGAAACAAAGAGCTGAGTCAGCAGTATTTGCCTACCTCATTTTAATACAGGATCTTTTTTATATCATGGAGGTCCCACCCAAACCTCAAGGCAGCAAGCAGACTTTTTACACAAGGAAATCAGGGAATTGCTTTTCATTTAGTAGTAACTAACCTGTTTACAAGATCCAGGCAAGTTCCATTGTTTTTGCACGGTCTTGATAAGCATTCATTAATCTCCACCTCACATAGTGTCCCAGTAAAGCCATGCTGGCAGGAGCACCTAGCAAAAAGGATGTCAGTATATTGCTTTTTAGTTTAATATAAAAAGATTCTGGAAAAATGTGTCAGATTTTGAGTGCTATGGATTAGGTGGTTCCAAATTATGTTTGGTTTTTCCCATCATTAGGTAGTGCTGTACTTTAACAAGCTTTGTATGTACAGTGACTGCAGCCCAGGAAGCAAGATTTTTGCCATTATTAGTTGAAAGCCACAGGCTTTGTGCTAATCCCACTGTGACCGTTGCCTCTCATGCTTTAGCTTCATCTAAGGGCCAAGTACCAAAAGAACAGCTAGATGACAAATATCCATGTATTATACTGAGTATCTGTCATTCAAATAATTTTCCTCACCTGTAATGGTTAACCCCGTCCACACAGAGACCTTCATTCTGGCATGGATGGGAGATGCACTCATCACTGTTAACTTCACAGTAAGTACCTTCATATCCTGAAACACATATTATGTTATATTAACCGTAATAAGTGAATTCTACTACATAACATGAATGTAAGGGTCACAAATCTTCTTGGAGGTTTGGGCATCTGTGCTCAAAGTCAGCTTAGACAAAACTTAGAAACTTGAACCTGATGAAGAAAGAGCTGAGAGAAGCATCAGTGGTGACTACCCCTTCTCTTGGGACCATCTAAACTGAAGCTCCACCCTTGGTTTCTTACTGAACTGCACTGTGGCATGTGCGTGCCTAGCCACGTACCCATTTATCGGGATGCTGACTCCGGCCTTCAGACTAGCTCCCTGGCTTGACCTTGGACCTGCTCCATTCCCTGTAGACTTGAGTGGTAATCTGGCATATTATGCTGATCCTGGACACTGTCATTGGCCCTCCCCTGCTCGCCCCATTCAGACTCTGTCAGACAGGACCCTTGACAGTAAGGTCCCTGCCCTGGCAGCCTTGGTAAGACTCCTGACTTACCTTTGCTTCTGGAGCAGCCAGCTCCTACTGCTCCCTGACTCTAAGATCAGAAGCAGCAAGTGGATACAATCCTAAAGGAACTTTCTCCAATTATTTTTGTTCTTTAGCTTCAACAAATTCACTTCTGGAGAGTATGAGAACTGTTAACATACTCTAACAAACCAGAAAAAAACAGATTTGGATGGAGCACCTGGCTGAATGTACTGGGGAAATGTAACATATTTTAAAGGACTGAAAAAGCTTTCCTGGGGAATGTGGGACAATATGAGAAATAAAGCTAATTCAACAATTCAGATATTACAGAACATAATGGAAGTTAGAGAGAATACATGTATTCAAAGTACTGAGTAGATGAGAAAACAACATTTAACAGATTTTAATATTTAAATGAAGAAAAAATGTGACCAAGATCTTATCTGCACAGTACATTACTTGCATAATACGCTACATTTACATGTGTAAACATCCCAGAATATGGGCTAAAGAGAAATAAAGAGATTTTTCAGTGATATAAGAATACTACTTTTGCTTTTAGCATAATACATCTTACAACATTCACATAAATAACTAACACAGTTTTTTAAAAAATATACAGAGTGGATAAACTATAGCTATTTAGTTGAATTTTGCACAAATGGAATATATGTTTCAACTGATGTAGTAATGAGTGCCTTACAATGAAGAAACTACTTGTGCTGTAGTGACTATAATACACAAGACATCCAGTAGGAGACTGACTGAAAAACATGATGTTCGCCAAAGTGCTTTTAAGCACCATTTAGATATCAAAATTAAATTAAAACAAGTATAAAAACAGTCACTGAAATTCAGTGCTTATTATTGTAAATATGATGAAGGTTTTACTTGATTCTCTATTAAAACAAGTAAAAATTATCAGTAGTTTTTTAGATACCGAAATAAGGATAGTAGTGACTTTTATTATTGTATTTTGTATTTGTGGTTTTCAAAGCGCTTCATGAAAGTGAGGAATTCATGAAAGATCACAGTCAGAATAATATGGCTCATTTTTATCTAGAGAAAATCATAACTGGTAAAATTAAGTGGCTTGGTCAGAGTTGTAGGGGAAGCTATAGAAGGAAATTCTGCTGGCACTCTAATGCATGATATAAACATCAGCCCATGTCAAAGCAGTTAGTATTTTCTTCTTACCAGGATTTTTTTTGTTCTACAACTTTCCTGGTTAGACCAGACTGAAATGAGTCCTGAACATTTGCTGAAGTTTTCACAGCAGCGTCTGCTAAAAGCTGGAAAATAAAGTCTGTGATGTATCTAAAACTAACTCTTCAATTATAGTCACCTATATTCTTATGATATTATTCATTTTTTCAGAAATATCTTGAGTGTGAAGTGATACTTTCATTTATTGCCTATTTGTATGACATTCCACAAAACTTTTTAAAAGAATTGCTATAACAGGGGAAAAAAATCACAAAAACTTTGTAAAAGGAGTGACACAATAGAGGACAAAAATTCTCTGTCCCAGTGTACTGCTTTGAAGTAGCTGTCTCAGCACAGACAACATTGTTATATTCTGAATGGTTTAGTTTATTATCTGCAAATGGACCAGAACCAGAGTGAACGACCCAAATATTTTTCTTATCTGTAACTTGTATAATCTGAAACTTAATAGTGCAACTTCAGCCTTCATCTATATTCGTCTGAAGTTTGATTAAGGAAAAAAGAAAGATAAAAGGACTATAAGTGGGGCTGTGGCACGCTAATTCAATGTTCAGTACTAGACCTGGTTACATCAAGCAGACAGCAGTCACTGATGCACACACAAACACAAAATAATCAAGAGTTGTTCTTCTGACTGACCACCCCAGTGCCACTGAATAAGAGCAGAAAAGGTGATAACATGTTTCTCTAATTCTGGTTTGATTAAGAAATTGGAGGGCATAACAAATGTAAGAGGTCAGGACCACAGGACCATTTGTAGACAACTTCCTCATCTGTGATCTCTCATTTTTTTTGTAACGTTCGAAATTTCTGAAACTAAATTTCTTTACAGAGTAGAAGGTTATGTCGATGGACAGGGGAAATGGGAATTCATTGAAAATCAGTACACTGAAAGAGAAAGTAAACCTGTGTAATATTGTAAATAACTCACAATCTCTAGTTGTGGTATGTTACAAGGGTGTGAAGCTAACAAAGTAAAACTTAAAAAAATGCTAACAGAATTTATATGTAATACCTTCTTATTCTTTTGTGATACTACATAACATTTCAGCAAGAATCTTTTTTAAAAAACAAAACAAAACAAAACAGAACAGAACAGAGTTGTCAGATTAAAATACATAAAAAGGAAAAAGGAGGGCATTCATCATTCTTCTTCTGCCTGTCATCCCCACTTGGTTATGGATGTTTTATAGACTTTTTCAAGTAAATAGTACTGAAGTGAATACATAAAGCACCATTTAGACACATTTTTGATTGTACTAGTAGACATTTTTCCAGCCCATAGCAGAATATAGCTACCTTGAAAAGACATAAAATAAGTAAACATATAGCAGGCATGCTACTTTATCTATTATTCCTACAAACGGAGAAAAATACAATTTTCATCACAGAATTTTACTGGCTATCTGCTACATTATGAAATAATCAATCTATGTGTTCAATTTACTATTTAATATTGTCTTTTTTAACTAACAAATTAGATCAGTCCTTTTTATAAAAAAAAAATATATTTTTTTTCTTAATGATATATAGTTAAAAATTACATACAACTATTTAGATTATTTTTTGATCCACAATGAAAACTTTTGAAGTCATGCAGCTACTTTTTCTAGTGAATATATATCCTTGCTAGCAATTTTTACAGAAGATTTCAGAAAAAAATCTGCTTTCAACTAAAACAGTTAATCAGAAACACTCAAATCTTTTTAAAAAGACCACAAAAATATTAGCAGTATTATTTAACTTAATTTCATTCATAATTTCTGCATGTCTGTGCTGTAGTATATGAAAATTGTACAAAGGATGTTTCAATAAAAGCATTTGCTAATAAGCCACTTTTCATTCACTCCTGATATATGTTCTCAGAGCAAATTATGCAAATAAAGTGTAACACTATGTGCATCACTCATACAAACAGGAGAGGTCAAACCTCAAAATGTACACTGTAATGATAGGATTAAAATGTCTGTGCAATGTTTATTTTAGGAATATACTTGGACAGACACCAATCATACTACATGCAGATCCAAAAGAATGCTTAAAATGCTCATACAGTGGAACTGGTTTAAGGAATTAATTTCCTTAGCAGTTTATTTACATAGTGCTTGTTGAAACTATGAGACACCTCACGGGTCTAACATGCATAGACTCACATAATTATTGTAATTTACATTATAGTAAAGTGAAGTTGAAAGGGTAATGTAATGTATAAGGTAATTCTGTGTAAGCTACAACTGCTGCAGCACATAGCTTTGATCTTCTGGGATACTTAAACTAAAACTAACATATGGATGCAATTTTGAAAGTAATGTAGACATGTTTCCAAATTATTTCATGTGTTGCAAGAGGAAAAAGACAAGGGGGGGGAAACTGATTTTAAATGTTTAACATATCAGATATAGTACTGAAACAAACATTTTTCAGTTCCAAAGAAATGTAAAAAAATATTCACTTAATGCAGCCAACAAAACTTTAATGCTTAATTTGTAGTTCATACTGTAAAGACAATAAATTTTTTTGAATTATAAAACAATAATTTTTATTTTAAAAACTATTATAAAGTGAAAGCCTGAAAAAGCCATTACTTGAAAGCCTGAAAATATGTATGAGTCTGTAATGTATTGTTACTGTAGCAATATTTAGTACTATGTGTAGGAAAGTAATATGCACATTTAAATGCAACTACCTGTTGCCTTTGCTACTATGAATCAGTCAAACTTAAGATCCAAACTGTAAATCAATAGCACATGTAAATGATTTAATGTAGCACTCCAGCCATATTCTTTTCAACATGTCAAACTTGACTGACACATTAAAAATGCAATTTTTGATCTTAGGACTTTTTATGTGGAAAACCTAGAAGTTTTCTGAACTCAGTTCAAACCTTTCTGAAATCCTAAATGAAAAGATGCATCTAATCAATGGGGAAGGGCAAATGGCACACATTGTCACTTGTGAATACAGAATTCCCTTAGATATCTGCCCAAAATTTCCAATATTGAATTCAAGAAACAAGGTTTTTGTCTTTTGTTGTTGTTGGTTTTTGTCAGGTGGCCAGTATAAAGGCTAGAAAAATACCATAGTAAAGTCTGACAAACTTAAGGTTTTTATTTGTCAAATATATTTTACAGTATTTTTCCTGCCACATTAGAGAAACTGAAGATGTAAACGGAATCTCATTGGTATTACTGCTTATCCACACTTAAAACCCAAAATCATAGGGAGACAGTACTTAATTTAGAACATGTATTTGTCACCAAAATCATAGGGAGACAGTACTTAATTTAGTACTTAATTTAGAACATGTATTTGTCGTTATAGGGTAAATGTATAGGGTTTTTTGAGGAAGTGAAATTTATCTCAGAAATGTTATTTTTCATAGTAACAGTAATTTAAAAATTCTCAGAAATTAATGGAGATGAAAAAAAATTGAAAATCATTACAATTCTTTGTGTTAGGCAATTTACTTTTATTTCTGTGTATTTTTAACAGTTCAGGTAGCATGAAAGTGACTTTAGTAATATGAGGTCTAAAAATACCTGTGTTTTATGGAGAATGTCACAAAAGCTGATCATCTTATCTCAAGTCCTAGTTTTCTGATACTCAACATTAACACTAGTGGGTGTGGTATACTCAAATTTGATTTTAATGTAGGTGTAGACAGAATCATTTATTCATTTTAGTACACAGAAATTCCAGAATCCCGTGGTAGTTTTGCTGTCAATGGATGAAGCTTTAAATGCTGTCACTTAAGATGGGAGAGATTCTATTGTTCCTTCGCTTTTTCTGAAATATGGGAAAAGGTTACTGCATGTCTCAACTCTGTCTATGGGACTTCTGTGAGCTGCAAAGTGCAGGAATATGCAGAGTGCAGAAGCTACACATCTGCTGTTATAGTAATTTTAATCTCCTTCCATTGCAGAGAAATATTACAAGATTTACCTCTGGAGGTAACACAGGGAAGTAATGGGATTCTTTCCCCATAAGCTCTCTACTCTTTTACTCATCAGGACAGTGTCATCAATTATATTTGTCTCCTTACAGTGAACCACTCATGAACCACTGTTTGCAAGCAGCAGTTGTATCACAATAGCCCCATAATCACCAGTATGGGTATATAGGTTATTCAGCATAACACAGGTAGGTACATATATCGAAATCAAAGGTGTGTAAAATGTTAGATATGGTAAAAAGGCTACTTCCCTTTGTGAATCTTGATCTCACGAGAGAAAGCAGGTCCACCTGGGAAGACATCCAGGGTGAGGCAGTCACGCCCACATCTCAGGACTAGTTCAATCAAGAAAAAAGGAAGATAATTGTGGTGGGTGATTCCCTCCTGAGGGGAACTGAGGGTGCCGTATGTCGACTGGATCCGTCCCACACGGAAGTCTGCTGCCTGCCTGGGGCCTGGGTCAGGGATATTAGTAAGAACCTCCCTGGCCTAGTGCAGTCCTCAGACTACTACCTGCTTCTAACTTCTAGCTGTAAGATGTTATAGAGCAAAGAAAAATAATTAGAAGCATGCTAGGACAAAGGGTATTAAAAAAAAAAAAAAAAGGTGTCACAGTAAAGAGTCATTGAGAGTATTCTGATTAGAGGGGTGAGAAAGCCCTGGAATGCACAGTTTAAAACAAGGACTTCAGAAATTACCTTGAAGTATCAAGAAAGCAACAATAAAGTCTTGCTTTTGGAAAGTGCACTTGGAGGATAAAGAAAAAATAGTATGGGTAATTCTAGTATGGAGTATAACTATTGTTTCTCCTTTGTGATGACACAGTACTCCTTAGATCTCACTGACACCTTTCCCTGGAACAAGACACTTAATTTTCCTACACTGTAAAACTGGTGGTTGTAACCTTATGACCCGTGCAATTCCTCTTGCATAAACCCGTTTTTCAGACTCTCAGCTTCCAGCCTTGTATCTTCAAAGATACAGTGAGCACAAATAGGATGACAAAGCTTTTGACTGCTTGTGTGCTATAATAACACAAATCATCGCTCTCCATTTTTTTGTTTTACTCCTCTCTAAAACTTTGTGCTTCCCAGAACTATACAGAGAAAGACAAAAAAAAAAAAAAACCTACAAAAATAATACTACAGACAACTGGTAAGGAATTCAGCCCATCTACCATCTGAACAAATTATCCTAAGCTGCCTATATAGTTGGCAGAGTGACATATTTCTATAGCATTAGACATTTGACTTCATATGTCTGCTTTTGGGTGAAATGAATTACCTCATAAAACTTCCTGGTTTTATTCACTTACTTCAAATGCAGTATGGGGGGACCTCCTCAATGTATACCATGTATACCTGTACATATACCTCCTCAGTGTAATACTGTGGACATCTACATTTGGTCAAATTAACCCAGACTTTCTGGTGTATTTTTTAAAAATAATAAATACATTGTTTTAATTTTGCTTCTGAGTTTCCTAACTCATTAAAATACTATTGACCTAACACAAATTCTGACGGAATAAACCATATTTTTAGTGAGGTCAGTAAAGCTTTGTTATGAACACTCTCTCTGTATATACACAATATATGAAGTATTTACATATACATTTCCTGAGAACTTTCTGATCACAAAACTGCAGGTAAGCAGAATATTGCTAGTACTGCAGTAAGGACACTGCATATGCATTCTGAGCTGAGGATATGACTTGAACTGATTGAAGGAAGATCTGCATCTAATATTAAAGAAAGAGATTTATTTCTACCTGCAGGAATTCTGAAACCCCTCTGAATTCAACAACCTTGTCATCCCTTCCTACCTTTATGTCAGCAAAAAGTATATCTGCTGTTCCTACTTACTTTGCGTTGCTTTAGCTACTAGATATACCTACTAATAATTCTTGCAGAAGAGTACATCACTGTACAATTACTCTTGCAGAAGAGTAAATCACTGTTTTAAAAAGTCTTTTATTAGAAAACACTACATGTTTTTTCTGGCCCGTGGTTTATGCTGGCAAAGTATTTTTGGTCTTGTTAATTCTCTGTGATATTTATATACTTGTACTTCCCCAGGTTTCACATTTCTCTGGGATAACTCTTACCTTTTGTCTCCCATTTCATCATTAAGAAGGTTTGTCGTTCAACAGTACTAGCCAGAGAGTTGATCTTGCACTCTGTATTTGCATATTCTCTCATTGTTTTCCTTCATTTTGAATATATCTTTTTCAGTAACTTGTTCTTTCTTGGAACACCACTGTTCTCAGAAAGTTGTGCTAAGGTTCATCCTCTAGTTTATTGACCCTAGTTTACTTATGTATGCGATTAAACTGCTCTTTGGAACTTTTGCATGTAGACATTCCAGGGAATTTATGAACAGTTGCCCAGGTTCAGCTACAAATATTTCAACATTATTTATATTGTATAGCTTTGTTCATATTTTCTACCTTTCTCTTCTGTTACACAAAATTTTCATTTCTATTATTAAGATTAATTCTAAGATTGAAATTCTTTAAGAACGGAAAAGCAATAAAACATTTTACTATTTGCCCCAAGTTGTCCTTTTCTCCTCTGTTTCATTTGCATTTAGGATGCAGCACTTCAGGAGAAATTAGTGGCAGATTCAACCATGGATATATGCGTAATATATGCAGAATAATAATAACGCATCTCCTCCGAATTCCCATGATCAACTGTCGCTTATCAATACTGGCAAAGTAGGTAAAAAGAGGTGTTTTCTGTATACTTCTTGGGAAACTTGCTCAATTGCAGTGATATCTTAGACTCATTGAATGGTTTGAGTTGGAAAGGATCTATAAAGGTCATCTAGTCTAAATCCTCTTCAGTGAGCAGGGACATCTTCAAATAGATCAAGTTGCTCACAGCCCCATATAGCCTGACCTTGAATGTTTCCAGGGATGGGGCTTCTATCACCTCTCTGGGCAACCTGTCCCACTGTTTCAACACCATAATTGTAAAAAAATTCTTTCTTCTATCTAGTCTCAATCTATCCTCTTTTAGTTTAAAACCATTATCCATTGTCCTGTTGCTAAAGGTCCTACTAAAAAGTTTGTCCTCATCTTTTTTATACCCCCCCTTTAAGTATTGAAAGGCTTTTTCTCCAGTCTGAACAATCCCAACTCTCTCAGCCTTTATTCACAGGAGAGGTGTTCCATCCCTCTGATCGTTTTTGTGGTCACCCTCTGGACATGCTCCAACAGATCCATGTCTTTCTTACGCTGCGGACTCCAGAGCTGGACACAGTACTCCAGGTGGTGTCACACCAGAGCAGAGTAGAGGAACAGAATCACCTCCCTGGACCTGCTGACCGTGCTTCTTTTGATGCAGACCAGGATACAGTT
>NW_010321040.1:5138-17969 GCF_000700745.2 Antrostomus carolinensis | reverse complement strand
TCAAGGTTCATGTCTTGCCTTCAACCAGTGAAGGAATTGGGGCGTTGGGATTGTCCCTGATGGCTGCCTGGTGCGGTTGCTGCTGCAGTGAGTGCATCTAACACTGCTCCTGTCACTGCTCTAGCTGAAATCCAAAGTCAAGAGGAATGAAAAGTGTTGAGAGTGTCAGGTTGTATTGAAGTTCTTGTTTGGGAAAGCAAAAGATGTGATTTCAGTTAAGTAGCAGCTCCGTTTTTATTGAATTGAAGTGATTCTCCAAAGTAGAAGGAGAATGTGTGTTTTGGCATGTGCTCACATTTAAGTTATATATTCTGGGATAAGATGGGTGTCATAAAGGTGACATTTTTCTTTGAGAAACTTCCAGCTCTATTTAAGAGAATGAAGGTGAACTTACTGCCTGTAGTTGTTCTGTTTTCCTGCCTGCCTGTGAAACTTGATGTTGGCAGATGAATCCTGGAGAACAGATAAAGGCAAGGTATTTTGAAGATGAAGCATCAAAAGTTAAGGAAAGCCTGAGTAAATATTTCTCTGGCTTGTATTTACAGACAGCTCTGTTCCTGAAGGATGTCATGGATTGTCCTGTCAAGACTTGATGTATATGTAACTTTTTTTTTTACATTTCTCTGATCCTCTTTAGCAGCGCTCTTGACAGTTGAAATGAAGAGTGCTCGGGAAAGGATCAGCTTATAAAAAGAAGGGACAGAAGGTATTGCTTTCTATGGAGTATTACAGTATTTTTTTTTTTCTTCTGGCATAGAAACAATCATAGAATGGTTTGGGTTGGAAGGGACCTTAAAGCTCATCCAGTTCCAACCCCTCTGCCATCAGCAGGGACACCTTCCACTAGACCGGGTTGCTCAAAGCCTCATCCAGCCTGGCCTTAAACACTTCCAGGGAGGGGGCATCTACAACTTCCTTGGGCAACGTGGGCCAGTGTCTGACCACCCTCACAGTGAAGAACTTCTTCCTAGTATCTCATCTAAACCTCCCCTCTTTCAGTTTAAACCCATTTCCCCTTGTTTTGTCATTAATTGCCCTTATGAAAAGTCCTTCCCCAGCTTTCTTGTAGCCCCTTCAGGTACTGGGAGGCCGCTAGAAGATCTCCCCAGAGCCTTCTCTTCTCCAGGCTGAACAGCCCTAACTCTTTCAGCCTGTCCTCATAGCAGAGGTGTAAATTTGTTATAGGAAGCAGGAGAGTGATTGTAGGTGACAGAGTAACATGGAGCACGAACTGTATATTCTGTAGATAGTTCTGACTTGAATATTTGCCTACCATTGGTCACATCTGGTTTTCTTTATCGGTGAACCACCCTACAAACTTTCCGTTGGTTTTCTTTTCCCAGTGTTCCAGCTGAATTTCAGAGAAATGGGAAGAGGTTCCATGCCTTCCAGGTTCTGGGCAAGGTACATGCTTACACTGGTGAGGGCAGCAGTAGAGCTCTTAAGCAGTTTCTTCAAAAGAAATGTTGTTGCTGGTTGAACTTGGTGGAAGTCACAAAGTGGCTTGTGTTAGCAGATCTTACAGTCTTAATACTTCTGTAGAGCTGCCTGAGGTCTAGGGCAATTCTTTGACCTCCTTTCAATCTAAAAAATCATTTTAGAGAGAGAGCCAGTGCATCTTGCAGATCCTTAAAAGTAAAAGGCAGACATTACCAAGAGCTTTTGCTGACAGAGTGGATTTTTACTTTTAAGTTGTCTTGTTTGCGTTCACACGATGAAGTGTTTTCTCTATCCCGTGACTGTTCAGTTGCTGAGTGAAGTGACTGGTTGGAATCTCGAATGCAGGAAGTTGAGATCTTTCTTACGCTTCTCGCAGTTAATTTAGAAGAAAATGAGATCTCTGTGAAGCCTGAAATACAAGGGGCATTACTACTGGCAGTGGTTCTGGCTGTCAAGTTTAAGGCACGTGTGAAATTGGAGAGCTTGATAGTAGCAGAAGATGTAGTGTTGGTTCTGTTAAGTAAGTCAATATTTTATCTGAAATGTTTCTCCTTTAAAACCCCGCTACAACAATAAATGCATAGAACGACAAACAATGTGGTTACAAATGAGTTCAGGACTCATTTGTAAGGAAGGAAATACTTAACTACCTAGCCATCAGCAAAATAAATTTGGAATTTGTGTGATAAATAGATCCTAGTACCATCTCTCAGATAATTTGGGAATGTTTGGTGTTTGCAGAAAGTGCATTTTAAAATTCCTAATGAAATACGGAAACAGAAATAAGTTCTGAATGGAATAAAATATTTTATTTTTAACCTCAATTTCTAGTGTTTAAAATTACTTTTGGAGCTTTTGGAACAACTTTTTAACTTCAAATGGAATTGCAGCTTTTTTTTTTTTTGTCTAATTTTAAAAAATGAAATTAAGATTTTTGTCAAGATAATTCATGTTTCAGACTGTTCCAGTGATGCCTCTTGTTACACTCTTTTGGGGGGAGTGCTCATATTTTTCAAGCTTGGTACATGCTTGCATACTTCAAATTCAGGTTTTATTGTAGAAATTACTATGTTCTGGCTGTAAGAGCCCTTGAAAAAAATGAGTTAAATTTCAACTCATTAAAGCTAGAACAGTAGTTGTGCACATTTTAAGGAAATAAATGCATGGAAATCAGTTAATTCAAGTAGGCCAGATGGAACCGCTGTTATAGAATATGGCTTCATGCATCCTTCCATGAGTGGAGTTTTTTTTTGTTTGATGTTTGTTTTGGTGGTGGTGGTTTTTTTGTATGTTTGTTTTTAAATTGTGACCCTACTGAGTATAATGGAAAGGGTACTGCTTCTTATGTCTCTGTCATGGTTAAGAAAACCTTAATAACCTCTGTCATATAGGCCTGTATTATTAAGCAAAGGATTTATCATTTTTATTTCAGATAAATTTCTCATGCTGTCTGCAGCTTCCTAGAGTGGTACTTTCACATCTCATGAGGAAAATGGAAAATACTCTTTCTCCAGAGTGCATGATCTCATTTCTTTAGTCTAAGTAAACTGGCATGAATCATTAAATCCACCTGTCAAGGACCAGACTGGGGAAAATACATTTATACTATGTTTGCTAATTGTAGTTCTGTAGAAAGTGCAATAAAACTGCAGGTCGTTAAGTATAATTATTGCTTGCTTTTGGTTCACCAGCTCAACCTTCTGAGGGATTTCCCCCCCCCGAGCTCTTTGTGGACAGACCGTGAATGACTGACAGGATGTAGGATGACTTCTTCCCACTGAAATTACCTACATCAGTGAATGGTCAGTTATCAGTAGGAGTTAATTGATATTTTGGAGATATCTTTATTGGTAATTATTTCATTGCTTTCAGATTGGTTTGCTGCAATGCAGGGTCCTGGTTTGGTTCTGCATCATTCTGTTTCAGAGCCTGTTGGGTGTTTCTGTAGTGACTGGTTTTCCTTTGTGTTACCCTGTCCCAGTTTTAACGATTGCTGATGTTTGGGTTATGCTGTGCCCTGAGCTTCGCCTTCTTCTAACTTTTTTTTTTTTCCCCAAAACAAATGCAATTTGGCAGAGTCAATTTTTAATATAAACAGTGTTCTGGACAAGGCATACACTTTCTTGTGGAGGTAATAGCTTGAACTAGAAGTGACAGCAAATTATGCAGCCTCTTTCAGAGTAACTTTTCAGCCTTTACACTGCCTCATGGCATCCTTTTGATGATTACACTGGTTAACCTCCCTGGAGTGAAGAGTGTTCTCTCTGGACCAGGTCAGTACACGGTCAAATGAAGTGTGGTTTGTTTGGTTGGGGTTTTTTGTCTTTTTTTATTATTATTATTTTTGGAAAAACATTCTTTTTCTGTACTAACATTGATTTAGTAAGTAAAATTCATCTGGAAAAGAAATGATTGATCAAGGCAAAATTCAATACAATAACTAGTTCAAAATCCAGAGCTGTCTGAACTAACACTGAGCAGACTGTATTGGCTTTTTGCTGTATAAATGGTGTTATCTGCCCCATATAGAGTGTGAATGTAAAAAGTGTAAACCAGACTGTTTACTTGCTTGCTGAATGGAGAATAGATTGTGGTGTCATTACTGCTGTTGAAAAGTTATTTATGTCAGTAAACCCTAATTAGGATTATTCACAGTGCAAAGTTGTTGCTGTAGAAATAAATTTGACTCTTCTTCTGAGAACAATAGAACTCAATCTTGATGTGGAATTTGTAACATTAACACTTGCTCTTGTTGCCTCTCTCCTCCAGTCCTCTTGTCAAGACAAAATTAAGTGTTGTTGAAATCATAGCCTCCCTTAATGTGTTTGTCCAAATGCAGAAAAGAGCAAGTAATCAAAGCAACTTTTTCTAGTCCTTTCTTACAGTGAACTTTGAACCGAGTGCTATAATTTTACACTACTGTCATCCTCAGCATTTCTATTTCTGTACTTTCCTTTAGAGTTCTAGGGGATTTGTAATTGCAACTCAAATTCCCTTTGGGCTGAAACCTGGCACAGAAGCTCTCATTATGAGAGAACCTTGTTTTGCAAAATTAAAAACAAAGCATCCATCAAGAGGCTTTCTTAAACCTACGGAAAAGCAAAAAAAAAAAAGTTTGTGGTTGCAGATCAATTTTTTCTCCCTCTGCAGGAAAAATCTAGCTGACTTTGGAAACCCCTAAAGTGTGGGTGTGCAATCAATAGCCATGACAGATTCAGTGGAATGTTCCTATTAGGTTTAGAAAATTCTAAATGAAAGTCTTAATTCCTCAATATGCTGAAAATTGATTGCTGAAGTAAAAGCTGCAACAGATACCTGCCTAACAAAGGTACAGTGATAGTTTAAAACTCGTTTCTTCTAAGGGTGGTTGTCTGAGCAGTAGTGTAAGGAGATGGTTGGTTAGTTACATGCTTCAGCTGAAGTTAAGTAGACCCTCAGCTCCCTGGAAAACGGCATCATATTGAATTACCTACCCAGTATCTGCTTGTTTAAAATCCCCCCCGCCTTTTTTTTAAAAAAACAAAAAACAAACCCCTTGTTTTCTGTAGGAATTGGGGTTTTATGTAATTATGTTGAAGCAGAAAAGGCATTCTGAACCACAAGCCACTTTCACGTATGGAAGATGGAATAATTTAATTTGGTTAAACATGAAATATCAAAGATAAGTTCTGAGGAACTTCATAACAGATTGGATAGAGGAGAGATCCCAAATTAACACTGTTGTTAATGATGTCATTGTAGGAAAGCCTGCTGAAGGTCAGCTCCGTTATTACTGGATCCCTTTGGGATCTGCACGCATTCAGGCCACTCATAATACGTATCATCTCTCACCCATTGGGATGAAGTGAACCTGGGATGCGAAGAGCTGGGGTTTTTATGGTTTTAGGAAGTGGCAAAGTGTGCAAATGTGCAGGAAACCGTGTGGCTTTTAGTCCTGTGGGCATGCAGTAAGCAGTCTCTAAACATCAAACAAAAATAGTCAATGCTTTCACTAAGATACTTTAAATATATCATTGTAGTTTCCCAAAGCACTTAAACTGTCCTGTACTTGGGGATTACTTCACTTGTTTCTTCCCACAGACGCTCTGAGTCTTGTCATTCTTTAGGAATGCACTTATCCTTTGAAGTTATCAGTTGAGATGTATTTGATGCTATATAAAAAAAAAGGTGTTGGACCTGTGCTGGAAAAGTTTATGGGAGAAATCACAGATGTGGAGGGGTGAAGCCTGTGCTACCAATAATTTTCCTTGTGGACTCATAAGGAGAGGCTTTCTGAGGAGTGAGGCAGTTTTGAACAGTGAAAGAAGTGAGATTCTCGGCTCAAGTCCAGAGTGGAAATAAATGTGAAGATGAATGTCAGAAAGGAAAAACTGGAGTAAAGTGTTCAGCAGCAAGAATGGAAATATGAAGCTCTCTGTCAGGAAATAAATCTAGTTTTCACTTGAAAATGCACAGGTAAAGTTGTAGATAAAGCTGCAGATTTTTGAATAATTTTTCAAAGGGTAATCTCAGAACTGAGGCACTAAACTGCTGCTGAAGTCATGACCGTGGGCTTTACGTTCCATTCATTCCTCCAGCTTCTGTTCTGCAAGGGGGAAATGATTACTAATAAAATTCAATATAATGGAGAAGAGTATTCATGTTGTGGGTTTTGTTTTGGTTTTGCTTATGTGGTGTGTTTTTTGTAGGGGTTTTTTTTCGGGGAGGGGGGGAGTCGTTGTCTTTGTTTTTTTTTGTTTGGTTGGTTTGGGTTTTTTTTAGGAATAGAATCATAGAATGGTTTGGGTTGGAAGGGACCTTAAAGCTCATCCAGTTCCAACCCCCCTGCCATCAGCAGGGACACCTTCCACTAGACCAGGTTGCTCAAAGCCTCATCCAACCTGACCTTCAACACTTCTAGGGAGGGGGCATCTACAACTTCTCTGGGCAACCTGTTCCAGTGTCTGACCACCCTCACAGTGAAGAATTTCTTCCTAATATCTAATCTAAACCTTCCCTCTTTCAGTTTAAACCCATTTCCCTTTGTTTTGTCATTAACTGCCCTTATGAAAAGTCCTTCCCCAGCTTTCTTGTAAATACTGTATTTCTAGGGGTTGAGTAGGAATGGCAAGAAGGAACAGAATTGTAAGGTAGGCACTTCTCCTTGGTTGCAAACAGCAGTGAAGTGTCTTTCTTTTAGTAGTCATAAACTGAAGGAAATGTAAAGGTATTTGCCCCAAACTCATTCAATTTCAGTAATAACTTTTCACAGGATGGACTCTTTTTTTTAATCTTTTGGTCTCCCTCCCCCTATTGGCCTTTGTTTTGGCATTTTATTTTTTGCTATTCATTAGCCTAATCCTGGCTCAGTGAACAGTCAGTTGACAGACTCTACTTTGGTTTAAGATTATATGCTTTAATTAATGCAATGCTAAGTGCAAAAGTAGAGTCTAAGAGGCCAAAAGCCATGGTGGTGGTGGAGGGTAGGAGTTTTTGTTGTTTCAAGATGGTCTGTAGGGACTTTTTAGAAAAATGTGGGCATTTCCAGTGTTGACTTACCTGTTTGGGCATTTGCAGTGACGGTCTCATGTCACTGTTGATTTAGGTGGAAAATGGGCTGATAATGGTTGCCTGGTATTGGGATTGCTCCTGAACTATGTGGGGTGTTTGAGTACTTAATATCCTGCTGAGACTGAGATAATATAGGCTGTTTCAATGATTGAGCATGCTGAAATAATTTGTTAATACCAGTGTGGTGATAAATGCTGCACGTAGTTTCAGTGTCATAAACATAACTCAGTACCTTGTGGAAAATACTGACCCTCACTGGATAGGAACCTTCTTCCTCTCTGTCATGCATGGATTTATCACAGCACTTGTAAAATATACAGTCTTTAAATATTCTGAAAAAAACAAGCATGTTGCTGAAGTTCTGGTCAGAATTATTCTCAGAAGTGTTGTATCTCATGGAAGAGCATGAGGTGTGTGCCAAAATGCTTGTAGGTGATTTGTCACGCTTCTTTAGTTCGGTACCAGCAGTCTCCATCCATCAATACATGGCCTTCTGTGAAACACGGTACAAGACAGCAAACAAACACTAATTTACTAGGTCACAGCAGCCCATAATATTTGAGTTAAACTGCACTGTAAGGTCAGTAGTCACACTGTGTGATCAGAACATGGGATAATATGTTCCTTGGGCAGTTTCTGTGAGAATCCCTGTAGGTTTTTTCTCTTTATCTTTATCATTTGCTGTGTTTCTACCAAGTTTTTCAGCTTCCTTGTAGTTCATTGAAACCGTTGGGAGGGACAGAGTGAGCTCCTTTGGAACTGGCACATCCTTAACCTCAGTTTGGAAGGGTGGGTGTTGCCTCTGCTTGAGCTGACTTGTTTCTGGTCAGCTTAGATCTTGTTTTAAAATATGACGTATAAAAATTGCCACTAAATCTTTATAGTTCTCATAGTGTATAGTTCTCATAGAGTATAGGTCTCGTAGTGACTCATCAATTGCTGAAAGGAGTTGTATGAGGTGTTTGCTTGTGAGAGCAGGGACTGTCTCAGGGGAGCCAAGAGGCTTTTCTTAGCTATATATTCTTAGGCTCCATGCCATAATCTAACTATTCCTGTAATAATACCTCTTTAAATCTGTGCTTCTCCAGTAGCTCTAGTGAGGAATGGAACCACATTCTCAATCCAAAAGGTTATACAAACCCTACATAATTGAAATAGGATTGTACAGTTAATAATCTGCTGATGGTTCTAAGCTGTTGGTACATCTTCTTGCATCCTGGATGCTCTTAGAGGGAGCACCAAACCCAAAGCACCATCTGTGTGCATGACTTCTGCCGGGGCTGCAGCTCAAGAGGATTGTTGGAGGATTGCTGGACACTGCATGGCTGCTTATCTGCAAGCCATTAACTTTATACAGTTGTGTGCATCCCATTCCCTTACTTGTCTGTCAAGGATCCTTAAGAATGAAAAAACAAATGTTACTGAAAATAATAGTGTTAAGAAAAAAGGTTGAGACCCACTACTTTAACTATAACTTAGTTATAAGTCTTCTTAGAAGATAATTTCCTGTAATTTTTTGATTGCTGTAGATGACTGTGCTGCCAGAACTGCAGATATCTTAGGTATTGATTACCAAGCTTACAGGAGAGCTGGTGAAATTGAAACTCGGCAGCTACAGCTAAAAAAGCAATGGATGTGCTAATCTAAGGTACAAAGCCATTGTAAAGAGACTTTGTAATCTTGTTAGTAACATCTGTCAGTGTTTGAGCCTTAAATATTACTTCTAGATCCAGATATGAGAACCTGGGATCTCATCTACCGTTAACTGTTTTACATTTTAATTACTTAGTGAAATTCAGTACCAACCCTGTACACCCTTACTGGCCTCGGTGATTAAACTGATAATGCTGAAGTCTGATAAACACAGATGTTTACGAGACTACTGCTCCTGAAGGTTCCCTGTGTTACAGGTTATTATACATAGTGATAAGATACCAATGAGATAAGAACTTGGGTTATTCTGTAGAAACCATTTCTAACTTCATATTAGGAACTAGGAAATCTCAAGATTTCAAGGTTTCTTGCCAAACAATTCTTATAGAATCATAGAATGGTTTGGGTTGGAAGGGACCTTAAAGCTCATCCAGTTCCAACCCCCCTGCCATCAGTAGGGACACCTTCCACTAGACCAGGTTGCTCAAAGCTTCAAATTCTTGGCAAGGTTAAGTTTGTGGTTACTTGACATGCCGTGCTTTGGTCTAGACTGTGTTTTCAATTTTTAACATTGAATTTTGAATTTTTTTTAAAAAATGCAAATCAGTTTTTCAGTGTTTTTTGGGGCAGATTCTCAAAAAAACCCCCCATGAAATTCATACCAAATACAGTTCAAAATATGTTGCATCATGATTAATTGGTTTTGAGTAATGGCAAAAAGAAATCTCCAGAAAGTCTGTCCGTTTCCATTAGAATATTAAGAGCATTCTATAGAAGTGTAGTAGTCTTGGCTTGTGTTACTTTTCTTCTGTGGGATTCTAGTAGCAAGTGTTAAAGGGAAGTAGATGATGGCAAACAGCATCTCAGCCATGGATTTAGTGGTCTGTAGTGGGCTCTGTTTCCCTCACAGCTGGACTGGTTAATACTAGCTTAGGGCTCAGGTTGACCTTCAGCTGAGATAAACCTTTATTTCAGGGTAACTATTGCCAATGAAAACCACTGTACTGGGGAGTTGTATTGCTTGTGAATGCTGAAGGAGGAAAAAAAACCCCATAATGCCAGCCCTCACTTTGGATAGCATTTTGTATCTGCTTTGGATTTATGTAGATAACAGGAACTGTAACCCAAAGGAGCATCACTGTCGTGGATTGTTGTTGGGAGAAGCCACTGAGCAGGTTTGTCTCGTGGTAGCAAAGGGACACTACTGACTATTTTGAAGAAGGAAAGAGAATGTTCTTCTTGCTGGCTTTTCCTTAGTACCTGAAAGTTGGATTGTCTCCTTGGGCAGCATGAAGTTAGTAAGGACTGAAGCTTTGCCTTGTGCAGATGGTTCTGTAAATTTTTTATTTCTTTTTTTTTTTTTTTTTTTTTTTTTTTTAGTTAAAACAGTTTTGGTGTTGAAAACGAATGTACAGGCAAAGGATTCAAGACCACATCTAGTTTAGGAGTTCTTACAGTTGTGGTTCAGAATGTTTGCAAGACAAATATTGGTACCTCATGTCCTACATGTCTAAATCTTTTATGTGAAAACAAACGTTCTGATTTGGTGTACTAATGTAGCCTTGTCTTCTCCTTTCTCTTTCTGGAGCATTAATGAGTAGGAAAGAAATGTATAAATATTGCCTATGGTTGATGTAGAAACTTTTTTTAACAAAATACGTATTCTATATTCAATTTGTTGCTCCTATCCAGAATCGTTTCCACATTCTTAAACTCTAGGTCACATTATTTAGGTGAAGTGAGGAGATGGTTGGACCCCGGTGCTGATAACTGGCTCCTGGGTTTGATTTTTTTTTTTTAATTGGACTAAGTTGGGCAACTTACCGCTTTCTCATCTGTACCCTGTGGTAAAAATACTTATTTCTGCTTTCTATCATAGCTACTACAGGGCATGACTTAATATTTGAGCTGTTCATTGACCAAAGCTGTGCAGTATTGATACCAAGTGGTTTTAAATGAGGAGAAATGGGTAAATAGTTTAGGTAAAGCTTACAAAAATCAAGGTTGCAACACAGCAGAGTTGTACACTTCACCTGGTGGTCTGTCTGTCCCTGCTATCAAACTCCTGAAAACAATGTGGTGGTGGTACTTGTTTTCATGTCCATTTTGTTAAAAAAAAAAAAATGGGGAATGGCTGAAAATGTAAGCTACTCGTGCCAAGGAAGAAGTTGATAAAGTGTGTTAGTCTTTATAATGTGCAGAATGAGGGAACTGAGAAAGTATGCAACACTGTTTGGAGGTGACCATGCAGTCACAGGGGTAGGAAAGTATGAAAATAAATACCTCAGCTTTAATGCCATGAGCCTTTTTTTTTTTTCCCCTGAGTTCAAATAATAAAATCTTGCAAGCTGTTGGTGCACCAGTGTTTAAGCTGCCTTCTGCAACCTTCCAGCTGCATATGGTAACACACATTTTCAGATAGTTCAGGCTACAAACCCCTTCGTGTTTTCAAAGTGCACAAAAGCCTCGTTTCCTAATGACTGCTAAGTTTCTGATTTCACTCTTGATTGCAGTAGCATTCCAAAAAACCCCTGTTTTTTTGTGAGTTTTTGGTTTTGGGGTTTTTTTGTTTGGGTGGTGGGGGGTTTTTTTGTTTGTCTTTTTGGGTTTTTTTAGGAGCTCTGTAGCTCTGCATAATATTTATTCTGCCATTACTTAAAAAAAGGGGGGGGGTGAGGAGCAGACAGTGTTTTTTTTTGTTTGTTTTTTTTTCCTTTGATAGTTTGAACCTGAAAAAGCCACTACACTTTCATAGCTCCACAAGTCATGAAAATATTATGTGTGCAAAGTGGCTTCAGCGGACTTGAATACAAGTGAATGTGCTCTAAGTCTACAAATGTGATAACTCTGTGCATGTTCTTCCATCGGCAACATTGTGAGCTCTTTCACAGAATCACAGAATGGTAGGGGTTGGAAGGGACCTCTGGAGATCATCTAGTCCAGCCCCTCTGCCAAAGCAGGTTCACCTAGAGCAGGTGAACCAGGTGGGTTTGGAACATCTCCAGAGATGGAGCCTCCACCCCCTCTCTGGGCAGCCTGTCCCAGGGCTCTGGCACCCTCAAAGAAGTTTCTCCTCATCTTCAGATGGAACTTCCAGTTTGTGCCCATTGGCCCTTGTCCTGTCGCTGGGCACCACTGAGAAGAGTCTGGCCCCATCCTCTTGACACTTGTCCTTTAGGTATTTATAAGCATTTATAAGATCCCCTCTGTCTTATCTTCTCCAGGGTAAACAGACCCAGCTCTCTAAACCTTTCCTCATAAAAGAGGTGTTCCAGTCCCCTACTCATCTTCATATCCCTCTGTTGGACTCTCTCCAGTAGTTCCTTGTCTTTCTTGAACTGGGGAGCCCAGAATTGGACACAATACTCCAGATGTGGCCTCACCAGGGCAGAGTACTTCCCTCAACTTGCTGGACACGCTCCTTTTAATGCACCCCAGGATACTGTTGGCCTTCTTGGCCCTGAGGGCATGTCGCTGGCTCATGGTTAACTTGTCCACCAGGACTCCCCAGTCCTTTTCTGCAGAGCTGCTTTCCAGCAGGTCAACCCCCAACCTGTACTGGTGCATGAAGTTATTCCTCCTCAGGTGCAGGATTCTACTCTTGCCTTGTTGAACTTCATTAGGTTCTTTTCTGCCCAGCTCTCCAGCCCGTGCAGGTCTTGCTGAATGGCAGCACAGCCCTCTGGTGTGTCAGCCACTTCCTCCCAGTTTTCTATCGTCAGCAAACTTGCTGAGGGTGTGCTCTGTCCCTTCGTCCAAGTCATTAATGAATGTGTTGAAGAAGACTGGACCCAGTACTGACCTCTGGGAAACACTGGTAGCTACAGGCTTCCAGCTAGCCTCTGCGCTGCTGATCACACCCCTCTGAGCTCTGCCAGCCCTCTGGTGTGTCAGCCACTTCCTCCCAGTTTTCTATCGTCAGCAAACTTGCTGAGGGTGTGCTCTGTCCCTTCGTCCAAGTCATTAATGAATGTGTTGAAGAAGACTGGACCCAGTACTGACCTCTGGGAAACACTGGTAGCTACAGGCTTCCAGCTAGCCTCTGCGCTGCTGATCACACCCCTCTGAGCTCTGCCGTCAGCCAGTTCTCAATCCACCTCACTGTCCACTCATCTATTCCACACTTCCTAAGCTTACCTATGAGGATATAATGGGAGACAGTGTCAAAAGCCTTGCTGAGGTTGAGGT
>NW_010321040.1:0-5012 GCF_000700745.2 Antrostomus carolinensis | reverse complement strand
TTAGAGATGACATCCAGAATGAGCTGTTCTGAGATCCTGAAGGCTGGAAAGTGGAAACGCAAAACTTTGGAGGGCAATCTGGTAGTTTTTCAGAAGTGGCTGGTTTAGCATGTTACACGTGCAGGCATAAATGCATGTATAGGGGCACGTATCACAGAATGTCAGGGATTGGAAGGAACCTCAAAAGATCATCTAGTCCAATCCCCCTGCCAAAGCAGGAACCTAAATGAGATCACACAGGAAGGCATCCAGGCGGGTTTTGAATGTCTCCAGAGAAGGAGACTCCACAACCTCCCTGGGCAGCCTGTTCCAGGGCTCTGTCACCCTCACTGTAAAGAAGTTTCTTCTGAAATTTAAGCGGAACCTCCTGTGTTCCATCTTATACCCTTTGCCCCTTGTCCTGTCATTGGGCATCACAGAGAAGAGCCTGGCTCCATCCTCCTGACATTTGTCCTTTACATATTTAACCCCTCAGTCTCCTCTTCTCCAAGCTAAAGAGCCCCAGCTCCCTCAACCTTTCCTCATAAGGGAGATGCTCCACTCCCTTCATCGTCTTGGTGGCTCTGTGCTGGACTCTCTCAAGCAGTTCCCTGTCCTTCCTGGACTGAGGGGCCCAGAACTGGACACAATATTCCAGATGTGGCCTCACCAGGGCAGAGTAGAGGGGGAGGAGAACCTCTCTTGACCTGCTAACCACACCCCTTGTAATGCACCCCAGGATGCCATTGGCCTTCCTGGCCACAAGGGCACATAGGGGAAAACTATATGGTCAGTGGACCTGGATGGGTTAGAAGACTGTAAACAAGATTGCTTTGTCTTCCTTTGATGAATGAAGTATGGGACCATTAGTAGAACCCATATTGGTCTCCTTCTGTATTGAGCAGGCCACAGACATTTCAGAATCCAGTCTTGGTAAGACAAATCAAAGATTGGATTTTTTTTTTTCCTGAAAATTCCAGGTGGCAAATCTGCTGCCACCCTTGATAAATGGAGATTTGAATTCATTATTGTGTTGTGTGTTCTAGAAATACTAATTAGAAACTGTGCTTCACCGTTCAATTCCTGGTTTTTGGTTTACTCAGACCCTTGTAACTTTGCTTGTTAGCTTGAAGAGTCTTTCTTTTTTTCTTTTTCTTTTACCTCCTCCCTTCCTGTAAGTAATTAGACTGCAAACAAATCTCTCGGCAGCTTTCTTTTTCATCAGCTAAAGTGGGGTCCTTACTGTCTGGTGTATTATCTAATCCTGTAATTATTTCTGTGGTTCCTTTGTGAACTTTCTCCAATTTACTTCTTCTTGCTGTTCTGTTCTGCAGGGACCTAGCTTAGAAACACAGATGGTGGAAGATGAAACTGAGACAAGTGAAGAGCTGCCTCCTCATCTACGGGAAGAGCCTCCTGAAGGTACAGTACTATCAGTCTATATAAACTCTTTGCATTAAACTGGGGAAAATGTTCTGGCCAAGGAAGTCATATTTATTTATCTATCTATCTGTGTCTGACTTGAGAGCCTGCGTCTGCCTGTTTTCTGAGAGGGATAAAGCTTTGTCAATGCTGACAGCTGAGCCAGCCTCCCAGCCAGGGGTCTAGCCAGCCCTTAAACCTACTTTTGCATTCAAAGAAAGCTGCGCCCACTGAGGTGCGAACATTGTTCTGCATTCTCTTTAACAATATGGTTTCTGATTAAAATTGTCTAGCTTGATCATCCTGTCTGCGGGCTTAGAAATAAAATGCCTTCTCTGCTGTCTTGTTTGTGATGTTTTGAGCCTTCATTAGGGAAGACTTCCTAAGTAGTCATCTATTCTCTCCTTGCCTCTCTCTGCAGCATCCTGCTATTGAAATTATCCCCAGCAGAGACTTGTCAAAGTTAGGTTTTCTAGTGATTTTGTTTCTTTCTGCCATCTCTCTTGGAAGCCAGTTTAGCCATCTGAGGAGGAGGCAGTGAGATGCTGTCAGTCAGTAGGAGGCTCAAAAATGCCAATTTTAATTAAAAACCTTGTTTGCAATAACATGCCCTGGATTTATACAGGGAACAGATTTTTCCCACTGTGTAAATGTTGCAGACATTGTATATATGCAACAAAATAGGTGTTGCTTTCTGTTGAATAGAAGCTACTAACACTGACACAAGTGATGATACATTTTGAGCTTTGTCTTCAGTTCAGTGACTTTTAAAACACAATCACTTGTAAGCATTGTGTACAGCTCAACCCAGAGAGTGCCGAGATTCTTATTAGCACCTTACTGTTAAAATACCATGACATATCTCTGGGAAATACAAATGTGTTTTCAGTTTTTCCTTTAAGATAATAAGATGCTGATACAGCATTTATACTGACATCCATTCTTAACAGAAATATGAACCAAGTAGATGGTTTTATGAATTTGCTGCTTCATTCATTCTTGTTTAGCATGCTGTTATGGTTTTCTCATTAAGTTGTAATTTCTTGTTCTGCCATTTCATATACTTTGTGTTGGCAATTACAGTACATAGAGGTAAGTGGAAAAAGCAGATTTCTTTTTGCAACTTCTGTAAAGCCAGAAGGAAATAAATGTGGAAGATGTGATTATTTTATATATATATGTATATATACACACAGAGGATATAATATTGATTTTTTTTATTTTTTTTTTCCTTCTCCCCCCACCCTTCTTTGTAAGTAATGCCAAGTCAACTTGTAATGATAATGCATTGTTGAAGTACAAATTCTGGTCAGTAGCCTAAGCTGCTGATTACATGAGCCTAGAGACCATATCCTGGCATGTAAAACACAGGGGATCATCTTGTCTCATCAGTTTATCAGGAATAGTCTTAGATTTTGGACGATGGGTCTGAATCGTGTAATCAGAAGGGATTTTTTTAAAATGTGGCTCAGTATTTTTGCAAACCAAGTTTTTTGTAATTGAAAGTGATTGCTTCTGCCTGCAACCCTGCTGGTTTGAATGATGATGGAAAATGTCAGTATTAATATTCCACTTCTGTGTCTCATTGAGTGGTCTAGAAGTACGTGCTCTGGATACGCCCACTTTGCTAGTGTGAAGAAAAGGGACTGTGAGAGTTAAGATCATGTGGTTAATCAGTGGTACAGTAGATACTGTGAGTTCTTTTAAATTCAGAGCTCACTATGTACTTTTTAAATGTACAGTGATGTTAAGAGTAGCAAAATAGAAGGGATATTGAGAGCACAACTGAAATGAGAGAATACTTGGGAGAAGAGGTGGAAAAATTGCTCCTGAAAGGGAGCCATCGGGATTATGCTGAATTTATAGCTGGCTCTATGTATTAGCAGAGCTAAGTAACAACTCTTCCTTGGAAGCTGTTGTCTACCAACATAGACCAACCAGAATGATTATAAAGATCATGTTGTTGCAGGAGTGATTACAGATACCCTATGAAAGAAATAGATCTCTGAAGTTCTTTTACTATTAAATGCAATTAGATACTATCTTCCTGTTGTTGCTTTTCTATTGATTTCTGGTTTCTTCTTCTTTCCTAGTTAAATGCTTTGCAATAAATAAATAAACCATATTGTCATAACTGCTGCACTCCTCTTTCCTGGGATCTATGAGTTGGAGACTATGTCTGCTTGCCTTCTGGTAATAAGCATATAAGGGATGGAAGACTCCCCAGAGTCCGTGTCTTTCTAGCACAATCCATTGTTTCACCAGATTGCATCGCAGTGACTTTGTTTTCTGACGCTTGCATCGCGCATTCGCTCCCCTCCTGAAAGGAGGGGAATTGGAAACACTGTGTGTTTTGCCAGTTGATGAGGTTAGCAAAAAGGGCACAGACACCAACTTAATACCAGAAACAAACTTGTTTTACTCTAGTTTAAAACAGGGGAAAAAAGAAAAATAAGCAAGTTACAGAGTTAAAACAGGGTAATGCAACTAATCGTTACTACGTAGGAGAAAGCATAGTGATTAAGAAAGATACGTAACCAATTATTGCCCAATTACTTATCGTCATCCAGATCCTGAACATCAGCTGGGGAGCCCCTGTCACAGTGAAGGATCTGGAGAGCCTTTCCCCAGCAATTGGGAAGTCCTACTCAGTGTGTCCACTCGTAGGTGAGGTCTCCACCTTTGCTGGGAGAGGGTCCCGCTTTTATACAATCTGTAACAAACCAATTATGCGAACAGGCACAGTAACGTGTGGTGGGCAAGTTTCACTTCACGCAGACACATCCCAGGTTTGTCCAGGATCTGAGATGTATCTGAGAAGCTACTATTTTGGTATTCTGCAACCTGGCTTTGAACTGTAGGAGGAAAAGTCTCACGGTCTTGTTTCATGCTGATGTGATGCAGATTTCACAAAGAATCTCACGGTTGTACTTCATGTTACTGTGGTACAGGTTGGGAAGTTCACTCAGAAGTCAACTTTAATTTAAGGCTTATAATTTAAGCCTTTGTATATCACGGTGCTATATAAATATTGCAGTAAAAGAGAAGGGGACAGACAATCCCTTCTGAGATTATTGTGGTTTTGAGCAGCGTTGCAGTATGGCCTCGTACAAACAAAGGGACAGTTTTACACATCCCTCGAGTACGTAACGGGGTTGAGCCGGTGTCCGTGTGGGTGACACACGGTGCAGAACAGCAGCCGTTGGTGTCAGGTGTGGCGTGGCTGCCTGTCACTTTTTGAGATGAGGAAGTTTTGTGGGTTAAAAAGGAGATTAACCAGGAAATCCCTGAAGGGTAACCGAAGCAGAGGCTAGTGCCTCTGTGTAACCGAATCCATGTGTTTTATTTGCTCTCCAAGTTAACTTTTATTTTTAAATAAGTCAACAGAGTAAATGAGGAAAAAGTGCAGTGGGTGTAAGATCCCGTAAGTGATATTAGATGTCAAAAAGGGCTTTTTGCGTTGTGCCCTGCGTTAGGCGAGGCCGGGAACGGCCTAACAGACGTCTAATTAAAGGACTGGGGAACGCGGGGCCCGGTGGGTGCGGCCGCGGCACGGAGGGAAGAGGGGCCGGTGCCGCGGCGGGAGCAGGTCCCGGGGCGCTGGCTGCGGC
>NW_010321039.1:20085-26437 GCF_000700745.2 Antrostomus carolinensis | reverse complement strand
TGGAATCTCCCTCCCTGGAGATATTAAAAAGTCTGCACAAAATCCTGCTTCATGTGCTCTAGGAGTCCCTGCTCGAGCAGGGTGGTTGGACTGGATGACCTTCAGAGGTCCCTTCCAACCTCAAACATTCTGTGATTCTGTGCCTATTTTCCTGTCTTGATCATAAAGTATGCTACAAGGATTAGGTCAGGCTTGACATTTCACTTCTAGACATCTTAAATTAGGCTCCCACTCAACAGGTCCTCTCCTGCATGCTTTGTAGAGCATGGTTGGTGGAAGGAAAATACGATTTTATGCTTTAATTACACTGCTAGCCATCTTTTGTATAGGTATATAATTTTAGTCTTTTTGATGCTTTTCCTTCCTTAATTTTTTTTTAAGTTGTATTATAGGTTCATGTTTTAAACTGATTTAAGACCTTATATATTAGTTGTTTACTACTTTACTTTTTTTAGTTTCTATTTAGTTTTTAGTTTAAAATTAAGTTTACATGCATTCTCTGTAAACATCAAACATAAATGAATGAAACAGTAAGAGCAGCCCTATGTTATGACTTTACTTTCTGAAAAATCATGAAAAGTACATATTTCATAAAAATTTTATATCATGAACACCTTTGTTGAACTTCCCATTACCACTGTTAGTGAAAACCTGAGTGTGTCATCTTGAAAGTGTCTATCTGACTTGTGTGATTACACTGTAATGTTGTTCTGGTCAGTTACCAAATCCATCAAAGATAGTAATATTTCCAATTTTTTGCTTGCTGTTCTGTATATCTTTAAGAAACTATGAGCATATGTCAAGTTCTTAGTCATTTATGCAGCCATAGAAATAATACAGCATCAATCAGTTTTGGAAATTGAGTTTAAGTTGGAAATTTTATTTTTATGTGCAGTTATTAAATATTTAATATTTCTTCTTGTCCTTCAGGGAGTAAATTTAAGAAAAATTACTTCCCCTCTAATGGTCTCACTTCTACTAAGTGCCCCAAGTAAGCCTTTCCTGTGATAGATTATGCTTGGTTCCACACAGCTACTACCTGCTCTGTTTGGAGACTGTAATTAGGCTCATCCAGATGTTTTTGCCTCCTTGCCTGCTAGATAAGGACTCTTTGTGAGACATTTTAATATAGCCCATTTGCAACCAAGGTCTTAGGTGTGTGTCGAAACACTGAGAGTGGTATACTAGTTAAAATAAATAAATTGGTTTAGGTGCAAATGCATTTAATTCTTTTAATTTAAAGAATTAAAAATTAATAAGAAAAACAGAAAAAATACGTTTAGCATTATGGAGTATTTTGCACCTCTTAGAATACATTTACATTTCAATATGTATTTAATCTAGTGAACAGATAATGACTGTCCTTCAAAATATTCTTACTATATGCATTTTATAATGCATTTATAGGCTTGGTTTTGAGTAAGATTAATCTGTTTTTACTAAACTCTAGTTTTCTGAATCAGTGAATAATGAAAAAAATATTCAATAACATTTCAAACACATGAATTTAATTTTATTTTTACTTATTATTATCTATTTTCATACAGAATCACAGAATAACAAAATGTTAGGGATTGGAAGGGACCTCAAAAGATCATCTAGTCCAACCCCCTTGCCAGAGCAGATCACCTACAGTAGGTCACACAGGAACACGTCCAGGAAGGTATTGAATGTCTCCAGAGAAGGAGACTCCACATCCTCTCTGGGCAGCCTGTTCCAGTGGCCTGTCACTCTCATGGTGAAAAAGTTTTTCCTTATGTTTACATTTTGATTAGCTTTTCTGGGACTGGAGAAGCAAATTTATGCTGTGTTCATATGAAAGCTCACATAAAAAAAATCTGTTGTCAAGGTAAACTTAATTACAAATCAGAAAATGTTTTGGGACTGTTTCTTTGGGTAAAAATTTTATATAATTCAATAACCTGAATGAAATATTACAGAGAAATATAAAGTTAGAATATTAAAAGTCAAAGTCTTAGAATTATAGTCCCAGTCTCCAAATAGTCCATGAGAGAAATGTCTTTTAATAAAAAAAAAATCAAACAATTATAAATGGTAATGCCAACCACTTCAGCTTGTGGAAACTTGTAAGTGTCCTTTCAGCAAAAGGTGGTGAGCTCTGAGTCAACCACCTGTTCAAAGCATGGTCTGGAGGAGAGGGGATTGGTGCCTGAGAACATACTTCACACCATCTGTCAAGATGAAACTGCTGTTGGAAAATTTGTCTCAGTAGAAAACCCATCAGAGTGATGCTGCCTTCTGAATTAGGTATCTACAGCAAACAAAAAACCAGGAGGAATTGCTTCTCTTCACACCTTTTCTGCTAGTCCTGGTTCAATGCCCTGCCATGAATGAAATATGGAGGGCTCCAGAAGGAGTCTTCTCTCTGTCCTGTGAAGGCCTTACTGCTAGGGCTGTAATACGAGACCCCAAAGCAACTTAGACACAAGGAATTTAGGGTCCATGGCATTACAAAGCACCTCAGTGGACATCCAAAGATAATTTGTCCCGTTAGGCTGCAATGTCAAGATAGGTAGGGCTGCTGCCTTACCAAAATTGTTATTTCCACATATTTTTTTCTATGGAAAGAACAGAGAACTCTTCCCAGACAACCACCAGACAGCAGGGACAGAACCACTAATGCACATACAAATGAAGAAAGAAAGAATAAGTAAAGGTTTCATGGGGGGTGGAGCAGTTTCAGAGCACTCACTGCCTTTGAAAATTCCTCACTAAATATGTTCTTTCTAAAAGGTGTTTTTGTACCAAAATAGAATGCATTATCCAGTCAGTTTCCATGGTAACTTTGTTTCTTATTAAATGGAAGACAAAAAAAACACCTTAATTAACTCATATGACCTTTTATTTATTAAAGTGTTCTGCTATACCTTTAATGACTCTGTCAGCTGTATACCGAAAGATGCCACTTCCCTGTGATTCTGTGATTCTGTGATTCTGTGATGCCACTTCCTTTTGGCTGTATTTCTTTTCTAAGAATTACAGGTTATTCCTATTAAATTTAGAACATCATGTACAAACAGCAAATGGTATATCAAGGGGGAGAATATACCTCTCTACCTCTTGAAGCTTCTCTTAACTTTCATGTGTAAATCTACTTTACCTTGACGCACTAGGAATACTCATTATGTTTCTCATTCTCTTCATAAAATCCTAAACTATAGGCTTCCAACAATTACATCTAGTGCTAGTCAAGTGCAGTCCCTCAGACAATTAGTTAACCTCTTTACCCAGGGAAATAAACTAAAATAAATAGATTTATCCAAGCCTTTCAAAAGCATACTAGAGCAACAACAGTGAAAAGGAAAAATAAAATAAGGAAGTTTCCAAAAGAAAAAGGGCAAGAAAATCCGTGGCCTTGGTGCTTAAAAAAAGTTGTTAAAAGTCCAACGCTGCAGCACATAACATGTGAGGTGGGCAATCCTGACCCATTTAAAGGGTTTAACAGAAGGACTCCAGCAGCAAAGCTGCTATATGGCCCTCAGCAATGCTTAGACTAGTCTTGACTGGGAAAAGAAACATTATCAGTGAGGAGAAGGGGAAAGAAGAGGAAGACGTCTAGGCTTTCAAACAGAGTACACCAAGGGAGTTGCTCAAACTACAATCACCTATGTGGATGCCTCCTCTTGCCACAGGCATCCAGGAATCTACTTGCTATTTGCTAGAGACCCGTTACCAACAGCAGGCAGCAGAATTTTGTTCATCTATGGCATGATGCTAAACCTCACCCTGTTGGGATGCAAACCTGCCAGGTAGTTGCAGAAAAGTGCTTGTGCATCACCTGGAGTAGGGCTCCCACAGTTCCTCTGTCCTGACCACAATCCAAGTCACATCTCCTCTGTGCACCTGGAAGGCATTGAACCAGTGCTGCTGCATAACTGGTTCTTGGACACTAGAAAAAACTCTTTTTCTCAGAGAATAACATATTCCTGATCCTTGTCTTTCTTTAAATAACCTGCTGCAGCTGCTATTTAATCTGTCTATTTAGTCTGAAGGGGCACTGAGGGATTCCTGGTGACTCTAGTAAATAAAGATATTTGAAATGTCACTCCTCTGTGACAGTGCTTGGCCTAATGGAAGCTGGTTCAAATAAACAACAGGTCTAGGAAAAAAGTGGTTTAAAACCATTGATTCTAAGTAATGCACAATGTTCTTAACAGAAATGTAAGCCTCTCATTATCACAAGAGGTTGTTGTTTTTGTTTTTTTTTTTTTTTAATTAGGTATGCTGGCTCCAGAAGGCAGCTATTTTATATATATATATATATATATGTGCTCTGTACATTCATTTTTGCTTCCAAGAGGCATAATGCTCTTAGACGTGGGCTATTTTTTAGGGTTTGCCTTTTTCATTGACCTATTTGTCTGCACTCTTAGATTTTAATTGCAATTAATAGAAAAAAGTTTTCACAGTTAATGTGTTGTTTCTCTTGATACAATGTCATATGGGATGAGGTAGACTGTGCCCCAAATACTATAACTTAGACATCATGCTTGGAAAAAGGGGCCAGTTGTATAAGGCAAGGAAGGCTTGGTAGCTTTTCACAGAAAAGAGAGCACTCCCAAGCCATACATTGGGATGGAAATCGAAAGGGAATATAAGGTACGGCACTGGGACCTGGCCACTTGGCAGAAGGGGTCAGGGAGGAGTGGAAAATGATTGGAAAATGTTTAGAATATGTGAGTGGCTAAAGATGAGCCTCGGGATACGCAGGTGGAAGGAGAAGCTGCCTGTATTACTTTGCAGTGGGTTCTGGTCAGAGTCCAAGGCAGCTGTCCTGGTTTCACCGTGACAGAATCCTAGAATCAGTTCTCTGTCAGGAAAGCTGCATTTTTAAGAGGATTGCAGCACCCAGTTTGGTGAGAAAAAAGTTGACAAGACACTTAGTTTTAGTTCATGACCAATCATGGTATGTGAGTTTCCATAGTGATCAAGGTCCTTAGCAGTTTAGAGTTAGCCAGGTGGTAAGGCTAGGAGGAGCCAAAGCCAGCTGACCCAAGCTGACCAACAGAAGTATTCCATTCCACAAATGTCATGCTCACTATAAATTGGAAAGTTTCCTAGGGACATTCCTTTTCCTCAGTGGTCACCATCCCTAGAGAGTCTTGTCTGTCCTTGGCTCCCAGAGCCTGCTCTCCCGCTTGTTGTGACCGTCAGGCTTTCGCTGGAGCTGTGGTGCTTAGTGTTCAACATCTGGCATTCACTGCTGGGAGTGCGCAGCTCAAAACCACTATATGAGCTGAGTATATTTTTGTGTATTTTATATTAGTATTGGTATTAATATTTGGTTTTATTATTATTTCTTTAAATATGTTTTCATTTCAACCCAAAGGTCTCTTTTCCTTTTCAGTTCCCCTTCTGAGCTGAGGAGAAATCATTGGGTGATAAAACAGTTGACTAAACTAAAACAGCAAAACAAATAAACATATTTTCAAATAACAACAGTTTGACTGATGAGGTGGGGCTGGGAAATTTGCCGTGGTTCAGTCAGGATGTTATGACATTCTTATAGCAACAAAGAAATGATGGGACATGGAGAAAAATGTAGGGGAAGTTCCTTTGAAGTCTGGAGAGGAGAGGTAGTAAGCATAGGCCTCTAGAAGAGGTTAGGCAAAGGCTGGCTGATGCATTAAAGGCTATGGTGGTATGTAAATGCAAATGATGCGAGCTCAGGCTAAGACTACAGAATTGGAAGTGTCTGCTTTAGGGTCCAGCGTTTAGCCTCTGGTGTAGGGTGGCTATATTTTTTGGTGTTCTTGGTCCTCCTGTCATACTCTGTGGTCATACAACAGAACAGTTAATGTTTTTTTGTGAATTTTTTAGTTTCGAGTGTCATAATTTGAGGGCTGAATTTCAGACTATCATACATAGCTGCTGATTTATATAATGAAACTGAGGCTGTGTTGCACACCTTGGAGCATGGCATAACAACAGGAATACATGTGTGTGGAGGTTTTTAGAGGTGCACAAGAGGGTTTTGGAGAGGTACTTGGAATGATAGGAAACTAATCCGGTGCATTCTTGTCATTGGTGCTTTTTGGTAGCCATCACTCACCAGAACCACACCAAGTTTTTCTTTAGAGTAAACTAGTTCCAGGAACAAACCACCATCTGTGCAATCAGAGGACCAGGGCTGGGAGTGAGCTGGTAACTTTCATACTCATGAACCTTCCAGTCTCTCAGATACAAAAAAATCCTGACAAATTCATTAAGAAAGAGGGAGAATAGAAATAAATAGATTTTTTTTTTTTTGAGAAAGCATAATCTAGATGACAGAAGCACATGATACTGACTTTAAGCTGATGTAAGCTTCACTGATGGCTTTGAGTGTCTG